>NC_088098.1:194612666-194913850 GCF_036370855.1 Dromaius novaehollandiae
CGGCCACAGCTACCACTGTTTTTGCTTCAAATGTATGTGTACATTTAGATTCCAGACTGAGGTCCCACACACCAGGTACAAGCGATGTATGGCGATGAAACTTTATGCATTCTGTTGCACTGCAGTGTTTATTTGGCAGACCCGGAAAACCTCTAAAGATGAGAAATTCTTGGTGGTGGTTATAATTACTTGCTCACCTCAGTATGTGGCTTTGTAAAACTGTCAGTTTTACAACTCGTGAAAACTGAAAGAGGTTAATACTGATTTATTAAGAAAGGAACTGACAAACAAAATCCCTTGAAAAACAACTTCAACTACCAATGGGACAGCATGAGAAATTAGTCACTAGCTCAGTGCGCAGAACTGAAACAAAAGGTGCAGCACTGAAAGACTGGTCACTTTAGCGCTGCTATGCTATTTGCATGTATGCTCCCAGATTTTAACACATTTTGAATAAATCACAAGTTACAAACATAAAGGAAATAAGTTTTCATAAAATATACTGCACTACGTGGTAATGAACTCCTTTGAATTCTCTGTCAGTATCTTCCAGGATATTTGAAAATACTTTCTTGTGTTTAGGAGCAGTTTCAGTGCTGAACAGTGGAGTTGTTTGCTTCTTCAGCTCCTTTCTTTTTAGGATATAGCCCTCTTTAAAAATCAGCTCCTTCTTCACTCTAAGTGGCAGCAGTCAACAGGTCTTTCAAGTGAGGTGTTTTCTAACACATTTCAGTGACACTGGTCCTTGTCTGACCTGCGAAAATGCAGCTGCTAACACTGTCATGGTCAAAGCAATGTGCCTTTGGCTCCTGTGGACAGGATTCCCTGTCTCACCCACCCACCCATAGTGGGTCTGGAAGAGTCCTCCCATAGTCCTCCGGAAGAGCCACCACCAACCTGGTCACTACTCCTGTCTTATTTCTCCATTTCCTTCCACCTGCCAAGAGATAATGATTCCATCCTACCCTATTCTAATGTAAACGTTCAAGAGTGCAAAGGGTATAGAAAGTTTTTATTAGCTGAAGGTAAGTTCTGGACTGGCAGCAATTGTGACTGAAATTCTCTATCTGTTAACCCCCACGGTTGTATGAAAATATTCACCTAGATATGGCAACAATGAAGCAAGAAGGACAGCTCAGTCCTTGTGCTCCTCCTGTGCTAGGCAATTCTTAACTTGGAATAGTGCTCAATAACATAAATTTGTGTTGTGACATGGACACATTTCCATGAGAAAGTCACCTAGCTACTCATTTCACACTGGCTGTCAGGAGTTTCATGCACTAGACACAGGCAGGTTCATACCAACAGTCTGTCTCTGCTTCACTATCAGTACCATCCAATATCCAGTTAAACATATTTTGCAAAATTCTTTCACTCCAGTAATTTCCCACTTCTTCCAATACATGAAAGGACACAGGCTCTCAAGCTAGCCACCATACTATTTCCAGTTTCCTTTTCAGTCAGGTCCATTTGCCTTCTCACATTCATACCCTGGACTAACATGTTTAGCATTA
Organism: Dromaius novaehollandiae; assembly: GCF_036370855.1. Taxonomy (NCBI): domain Eukaryota; kingdom Metazoa; phylum Chordata; class Aves; order Casuariiformes; family Dromaiidae; genus Dromaius; species Dromaius novaehollandiae. The sequence continues at coordinate 194,614,181 of NC_088098.1, forward strand.
CTCCCTTAGAACCTCACAAAAGAGGTCTACTACAAACTACAGACAGGTTTTCCGCAGCAGGTTTAGCAACTCTTGAGAATCTGAACCTGAAACTTGGAAGCTATGATGTCGTCTTAGCTTCCACTACGTCTAACCAGTTGCATTTAATTTCACATTTGAGAATCGAGAGCTCCTAGCCAAGGGACTGTCCGTATGGTATTCATAAATTTCTATTTGTTTCTTGTGAAATACTGCAGTGTTGAAACATTATTGCAGGAACAAATCAGTAAAGATATTATTATAATGGATTGGTAATATCATAACTCTGTTTCTGCATATGTTTATTTGCACAGCTCCCTGATAGCTCCTTACAGTTGTCTTAACTGTCTTGTGAGAATTCTTAACTGTAAATACCAGTTTTCTCATAACTTGCTATAAACCAGACCAAAGAAGCTGTTAGATCAGTTGCTGGTTATTGATTTGATTCATACACTCAGCCATTTCTCATTCAGCTCCCTCTTAAATTTGAAAAGTCTACAGCAATATAAAAAGTAGTCAGATTGTTAGAAGCAGCCACAAAATCGGATTTAACTTTTCAAAAATAAGAAGTGAGGAATACATTGGAAATGTCATAATGAAAATTTCCCTGGAAGCCTGATCTGACAAGCTTCTGGCTTAATTTTTGCTCTGGTGTTTCATCAGAAGTTTGTTGAAATCGATGTACCAATACACAATACTTGAAGATTTGATGAGTGTGCATTTTCCAACAAAAACTTCTCATGAAAAAATTTCAAACAGAACAGTTATTAACAGAGTAACAGCAAAGGAGAATGAGGTATCTTCTTCACGTATATATACTACAGTATATCACATATATTCCAGCACTGTTCTCTAAACTCCCAACTTAATCTCTTTCATCTGCTGTACAGCAGACTCTTCTGAGAGTCTGCCAGTGAGTAGATTTAGTGGCAGCTATGGTGATCAAATGAGGACTGCAATCTCCAGTTATAACCAATTTATTTCACAAGTGCCTGGCAATGTTTATGTGTGAGAAGTATTACCTATCAATCATGAAAGTTAGGTAATGGCTTTATAATACCAAATACTCTTGTGTGCTAAAAAATTAGGCAATGCAATCCTCATATTAAGTGCCAGGATAAGGAAGATATTGGTCACCACCCTCCAGCTGAAGCTAAAAAATTAGGCAGTGCAATCCTCATATTAAGTGCCAGGATAAGGAAGATATTGGTCACCACCCTCCAGCTGAACTGTGTTACAGTCAAGAACAGACACAGCGATGGGGAAAAAGGAGAGCCTCTAAACTCAGTCATATAAGGCAAGACACTGAAGATAAGGTATTCCATTAGCATTGCTTTCCAATGATTCGTGTCCTACCTTCACTATCTTTGCACTAGAGTGATCTCAGTGAAAGGCGAGACAACACTTCTGTGTGTAGTCTGAATCTAATACATGTGCTGACTGGCCAGCTGCCTCTCAAAAGGGAGAGTGTACAAAGGTTGAGTTTTGCCTACCTTTCTCCCAGTAGGTTAAAAAACCTTTGAGGAAGTTAATCATCTTCAAACTTCTACCCATCTCTCAAATTTGGCTAAAATTGGCCAAAATATTCAAAGGTTTCAAAGTTTTGAGACTGACAGACTGTGTAACTACTGCAGGCCTATTTCTTTATGGAAACTGAAATAAAAAAACATATAGGGAAAACTCAACTCTATAGCTTCAGGAAAACTAAAATACAAGGATAGGAGTACATTTATACTTTGTTTCTTGTTCTGTCGATCTTACCTAAGAAGAGAGCATGTAGCAACAGAGGGAGGTGAAGGGCCCAATCTTCTCTCACACTGTGATCCACTACCATCTCAGTCATGAAAATGACAGCAATATTGCACCTGGTAATCAAATCACAGTATCAGTTGAAACCTCTTGGAGATGGGAAAACAGTGACATGACAGCTATTTTGGAAGAAATAAACCATCTTCCACATTTTCAAAAATGTACCTTTCTTCTCAATATGTCAAAGTAACTTAGTTACAGTATTAAGCAGGTAAGAACCTGTTACTGAAAACAACACTACTAATGTAATAAAAAATTATGTAAAGGAGGAGTTTCAGAATATGCATAGCCTAGTTAGAAGAAAAGACTAAGGGGAAAAAAGTGCTATGAACAACAATGACAGAGGTTTGGGAAAGACAAATCTCCCTTTTCTGTTTTAGTTTTGTTGCTTCAGTCTGATTCCTATCATAAAGTGATGCCCTACAGTGTAAACAGGCTTTAAGGAGTCTGGTAGAATTGCAAGTCTTCACTGCACATATTTTGATTTTAACGCTGCAGTATGGGAAGGCAGAAGAAATGGAAGATACAATTTTCAGTAGTTCTCAGTGGTAGGACAGTTAGATTGGCGTTGGCCAATTCTATTAGGAGGAGGAGAGATTTCACTGGCTGAAATTTCAGCATGAGAAACTGCTCACCTGTGAAGGGGTCCACGGGGTGTGATAGTTTCTGGGAGGTAGTCCACAAGTGGTGCCCAGCATCCTCCATTGTAAGGCATGGGGAGGGGATGAGGCTGCTTGGTTTCAACGATATTCAATAGCCAGCTTGTATAAGGAGAAACAGGATCATCTGCATGGAAAAGTATTAAAAACAGAGTGCATAAAAAACAAGTCTGGTTAATCATTTTGAAGTAATAATAAAATCGAATTTACGCTAATGCACGGGTTCAGCTGTTTGGGATGTAATAAGATGACATTAGGTTTGCAGACTCCTGTATTCAATAATAAGCGATGCATTTTTAATCCCTCTTTCACATTGCTAGAAATGAAACACTGATTCCAGGCAGATAGCACTGAATTGCAGCTGAATCCCTGCTGTCGTTTGAGTAGCTTTGGATCCAGATCACAAAGCCCCAAGCAACAGATTTTCTCTTCAAAAATGAGAGGGAAGTTCAGCCAACGAAGCTGCTGTAGCAAGCCATCTGCTGCAAGGAGCCATATACCAGTGACACATTCTTGCAACTCCCCACCATGGCCCTGCTGAGCGATACTGCAAAGCCGGAAATTAAATGTCCTGAATCAGGAAGGAGACATAAGGAATGTGAAAAACATCTTCAGTGTGGTAAATCTCTTTCAACAGGGATGATGTATCTATTGAATTTCTCAAATATGTATTTAATTTTGCTTCAGTCTGACAGCTGCTGTATGTTAATAAGCAATAGATTTTTTTTCTTCCACCTGCTTATCTGCAATGATGTTGGCAAAGTAAATTATTTCCAGCACTTTCTGTCTTCTGTCAGCTGCAGAGCTTTGTTCATCTTCACTGCATTTCGTACTATCTCACTCTTATTTTCCCACTGGTCAGTTTTTATTTCTCAGTCCTGGTAGTCTGGGATATACTACCACAGAAAGCACCCCTTTCAAGCCTGTTCTTGACACATATCCAAACATTGTCCTTCTTGAATCTTCAGTGAGAACGTTATTTTGGGGGGGCGGGGGGGGTGGTTTTTTTTTTTTTTTTACACTTTCACATTTTAGGTAGGTTTGAAACTCTCAGCATTATCCTCAGCAATTTTTTTTTACAGCCTATATCTTGTGCTTGTGGACTTTGATACAGGAAAAGAACACTGTTTTGATGCCTGCTAAAGCATTAGTAAAGCATCAGTGCCAGCATTTTTTAATACACATCACTTTTTGGTTTTGATAAAATGCCTTCAGCTTTCCAGATCTTCAGGAGCCCTTCAATGAAGCAGCAGCTCCTCGAAATCTTCCTAAAAGCCAACTTCATTTTCCCCATTCTTCAGTGTTACTCTTCCAAGGCACACTTTAGTTTTTTGTTTCTGATTTTGACCTCTATTTATTTCTCTGATCTTTGGAGGATGATATATTACGTAAAGCTAAAGCAGAGTAAACTGAACTCTTAATCTAGCAAAGTATAGCGATTTCATAAATTTGTCTTTTGAGGATTAAGCAGATAATATTTGTCAAATGCTTTTCACATAAAAAGCACTGCACAGTTATTATTTATTGCTACTGATTTAAGTGTTTCATATAAAACTGCTTCATGAAGTCCACACTGAGACCGAGCTCCTCACTCATGTTCTCATGAGTTTGTGTATGTACTGAGAAAAAAAATAAAGAATTACTCTTTCTTTTTAGAGTTCTATATAAAGTCAGTAACTAAGCAAAATGTATTTTATTTTACATTTACGCATTTGTGTATTTGCAGAAGGAACTTCTCTGAGAAGCAAACCTTGCATAAATATTCACAGAGCTATACAGCTTGCAGAAAAAGCATCTGGACAGTGGCTTGAGGAGACATTCCAAAAGACCAATAGAAAACTTCAGCATTTTTAAACTTCTTATTACCCATAGCCCTTGTCAAAACCAGCTGCTTGTGAAGAACATTTTGATAACATAAACATTGTTCTGCTTTGAAAGACAGTTCATGCAGATCAAATCAGCACTGGTGCTCCAATTAACATCTGCGGAAGAATTTTTAGTAGCTGCAGCATTAGAAAGCCACATGAAAAACACGACAGCTGTAGCAAAAGAGATTCAGTTTAATATGTTGCAGACTTTTTTGAATATTTAAAGACTATGGTATGTAGACATACAATATCCTGGAAATATTGTACTTCATAATTATGAAAAACAGTTATTGATATTGTTAAAACTATCATATTGTATTATACTTGATAGAGTTACCATCTTTTGCAGAAAAGTATATCCAAAAAATTATTTGGACAAAACAAGATATGAAACCTTTGCTGTTTATCTCAACATACTGTCAAAAACTGGCGTCCTTAGCACCATAAGACATTATGGCCTTTACATTATTTGGCTTGGCTTTATTAAGTTAGGGACAAAGTCTGTAAAAAAGTCTTGCCTTTTTTACATTTGGTTAGGGTCTAAATGAAATCTGTAGATTGGCTTCTTTATAGTTCATTAAAAAAATGAATTCAAAGCATTCAACTACTAAAACTTACACTAATTCAACAGCTAACTGAAATATCTTGGTTTTCTTTGGAATCTCTGCTCAACACCAAGTGTCAGTTTATAGTCTGTTCAGCAGATGCACATAAAGAACAAGCATGCTCAGGAAACCTATTTCACTCTTCCTTCTAACAGTTTTGCATGGTGCAGCCAGAACTTGGCTGCAGATGGCAGAGAAAAGCTAAAGAGGAGATACAGCCTCATTTTTTGAATCTCCTCAATCTCTTCCTCATGTTCATATAACGGCACTAGCTTTGGAGAGAAACATTGGTGAAGTGCACAATTCAAAGTGCTCGCTGTAAAGCTTTTGGAAGTCTTTTGCCCTGCCACGTGAGAATGGTTCTCTGTGTTGCTGTTTGGAGGTTTCTATGCTGCCTTCTTCTGTGAAATTCTCTGGCCTTTAAATAGGTTTGACTGAGCCCATGTCTAAACAAAGGGAATCAATTAATTTTAAATGAGGTACAACGGTAAAATAGAGACAACCCCTGTAAGGAGTTACATCTGTTTATACAGAACTTCAAACAGAAATCCTCCACAAGTCATAAGAACATTTTCTTCTCCCACCAAAATACCAGAAATTTCATCAAACTGAATGTTAGAACTTACTTTTGTCATCATCATAAGATCCTCCAGAGCTATTACTGTACCTTGATTCTAGTCGAGTATGTACTCTGATTACATTACTGAACCTTCAAATACAAGAAAAATCTTCATTAAAAACACAGACTGATATGAAACATCTGGAATATATGCTTATTCCACAAAGAAAGCATCTTTATTTACGCTGTATCAAAATGTGATTTCTTTATGCGTATGCTTTTATATGAGGCACAGACAGCAACATGAATATACTGTTTGTTTCATAAAAAATATTCTTGCGACCAACTTCTGACAAGTTCTAATAGTGTGCTGTTGTGTCACAAGCTTTTAAAATTCAACAAGGGGAAAATTCTCATGCAGCAAATGTACACTTTTCTTGAACCAAGAAACTGTGGTAAGAATGGACTGAAATATAAACTGCTGACTACTAGTATTTTATCATAGCTCCATGTTCCTTGGCAAAATTCTGGCAACTTGCTAAAACAATAACTGAACGAACAGCCTGAAGTCAAGCCCATGAAGTCATCAAAGCAGTAAAAGCAGCAGCAGATGACTGTCCCATAGGAAAACCTGCCAGTAGAGATCTAGCAGAGGAACTAAGGCACATGAGAACCAAATCAAAGTTTCTACAACTGTCCTCGAATCTGCCATACACCCGCAAATGACCTAACTTTTGCTGGTGAGCTCTTTTTGCTCCCACCACTTTCTTCTGCTGTCAGTGCAACCAGGCCTGCACTGGAAATGAGAGGAACCCTGCTGGATGCTCACACTCCAGTGATGGTGTCACCCTTTCTGCAAAGCTAGGAAACTCATTACAAATAATCATGTTAAAGTAACAGTATGAAACAAAGCCAGGTTTAAGGTTCTCTGTGCAACACGCAAGTTGCTACTAATAGGCACGCATTTTAATGCAGGTTATTTAATTATACATTCACATACTACGCTGTTTCCAAAGCAGACCTGTCTCATTAGAACACAATAAATTCATAAGGAGGTGACATAAAGGCATCATGAGCCATCTTAATTCTGCTATTTTCTGTCTTTCAAGCACCAGATTCCCTTAATATATTGTAATATATTCCCTTAATATATGTGTATAAACTGACAATTACTGGTATATTTATTTAGTATACCTAAAAAGATAAGAAAGATGAAAGAAGAATAAAATTAAGGAAAAAAGTATGGAGTATCTAAAGACAAATTCTAACCTGTATGAAACAGGTTATTCAGGTGTATTCAACCTGTATGAATATAGGTCAAAGAAATGACTTGAGAGCAGGGCAGACTTTTTAACCAATAATACTTTGTAAAAGCACTCTGTAGCATATACAGTGATATTACAAACATGACTGTCACTATGTAAAGAGGCCATGCAATGATACCATATTATAGAATCTATTTGTCAAAAAATTAAATATTACAATAAAAGTTAATGCAATATTATCTATAAATCTATGCTACAATCCAGTAATACTGAACTTGCACAAAAATTTTCCAGACCACTCAGAGCTACTTAAAAGCTTTTCAACCTTTTATTTTACATGATATTCCCTTTTTGATATATCATTCCAAAAATGCCTACATTTATGAGACTAGCTGGTTAATCACCTATCACTTTCTGTAATCATTATTTAATATATCCTGGCCCAGAAAATTAATATTAACAGTCATTCTAAAATCGACACATTGGTTTTGAAGTACAGAAGCACTTACAGCTTCTGCTGTCTTTGATAATGTAAATGCCAGTAATGAATTCTGATGAATTATTTTACATTTTTTCTAAGGAGTCTCTCGCTAGGAATCAGGAATACCAACACCAGAATATGGTAACCTTCCTTTCATTTTTATCATATAGTCTCTGGCAGATTTGAATGCCAAAAAGCTTCTTTGTGTCACATGTAAAACTTATGTAAGATAAGAAACCCTGAAAGCACGGTTTGATTTAAAGTATACCAGGAGATGAATTTTGCTCAATTTATCTGCAACAAAACTAAAAAAAAAATTTGAAAGTTAAAACTATATAGCCATAAACATTTATGTAAAAAACAGTAAGAAAGCGGTCTAGAGTAAAAATGGTTTATTTTCTGTTTAAGTATATTTCGATTATCATATTGAGTCACATGCTTTTCACTTTCAGATTTTGAAACCATGCTTAGCACTAAGACGTGAGTACCACTTTTCACATACTCTTAAAATATGAGACTAGACTGACAAAATGCTACTCTTACATTTGTAATACTTAAAAGCCAAGTGATTCAAAAGTTTCTGAAGTACAGAAAAGTTTGCTTACATAACTGTTTCTGCTCCTCTAATTCCTGAACCTGTGGAAGGTGATCAGGACTATTAAAGTGCTACTAATGACTACACTTACTAATTTATTTGATCAGAATTCACTCAGAGTTCTCCTACAAGAAGAAGAGGGTTTCAGTGAGAGAAATAGATATGTATCTCTCTGTGCTGGGGATCTGATGGCCCCTTAGCTTTTCATTTACTTATTTATAATCTGGCTGTAGGTACCATATGTAGTAAAAGATACAGTGACTGTAAAGTAAGATCTGTAAACAAAATATTTTATATAGCTTTCCTCTTTCAGACACTTCATCAAAAAATACAAATCTGTAAGATAAATTTTGCTCTCTGGTCATGGACTAAAAAGCTGTGGTCAAACCTGATTTTTAATAAAGATTTTAATATTCATTATTTGGTATACGCTCTCACTTTTCTTTCTCCTTTTTAGGTAATTCCTACAAAAAATCATTTACTTTGCACAATGCATTCAGGGGAGGTTTCCCAGATATTCCCTGCAGTGTATTAATAAACAACAGCTTAGAACCAGAATCACGCAAATGGCTTTTTTTACTTTCACCTATGCACATTTTAAAACCGTCCTATTGGGACAGAAACAATGCTAAGGATCTGTATCATCAGAATTCCTCCCCACTCACTGCAGTTTGGATAACAAATACTGCTCAAGATCTCACCCTTAGTCTAGGAAAATGCATATATTTTGGAGAAAAAAAAATTACAAACCTTTCATCAGTCTCTTTCACCATTCTGTTCTCCTCTGCATCAGGAAAACTATCCTGGCCAGCTACAACAGTGTTACTGCTAGAGGTGGTTCCTGCAGATGAGACGGAGTGAGCACATGCATTATATGCAGCACACAGTATTTGCAAAGCAATAAAAGCCCATAACTTTATTTTCTTTAGTGGACGCAATCAAAGTGATCATCAATCATATAAGTGATTATACCACACTTGTGCATATGAATAATCATTGTCACCTCTATAAAACGAGACCTGCTTGTGCAGCTGAATGTTCTGCCGGTTACACGCTTTGAGGGGCAGATTAACCTAACGATGCTCTCCCCTTCCTTGGACTAAGCTCAGTCTCGGTGGCCTAACCTACTGTTTGTCAAGGATTTGGCAAAACATTCACAGGGCTGAATTTGATGTTGGTGTCTGTTACTTATCTTTGACTGCCTCAGCTTGAAAATAGCACTAGGCCTTTGAAAACAGAACAGCCACATAGCTGAGGCTTTCGGCTTTCAGCAAGCCCTGCTCCTTGTGTGTCACTGCTGGGATCACAGCATCAGTGACGACTGCCTGTTCTCAGAAACTAGTGATGGAAGAACTACCTCGTATGAGGCCTGAACAGCACCATATATTAGCAATGTCCTATTAAAATGGTAGTGAGAATTGAACACATTTTTTACAAAACCTACACAACACCAGGCATCTAAGACTGATGTGAAACAAGCCCTTGAAACTTGAACTTTATATGTACAGGTGCAAAAGTAACTAAAAGAGATTGTTTTTTCAAAGAGATGAATACCGGCAAGAATAGGAGACCCTAACTGAAAAAGTACATTTAGGTCATACCAGAAGCTGCAGCTGAGGCTTTATTACTGGCAGCAAAACGGTAAAATGGAGGATTATCACAGTGCTGGACTATCGGGTTCACTGGGTCGGTTTGCTGCAGTTCAAAAAGAAGCTCTTCCATTGTCTGAATAGTGTTGTTGCGACATAGATATATTGCAACCTTTTTGATCTAAAGAAGAAAACAACAGTTATTCATCTCTGTCCAAAGTGAATTTCCAAAGAAATCAATACATGTTACACTGCAGTACTGCAAAGATCCAGAAAGCAAGTGTTGCTCCTGGACAGACACCCCAGCAACACAACTGAATCAATCTTGTTCATACAGAAATACAACGGTTCTTTTTGATTTAAAGATCCTTTCCCCAACAGAGCAAATCTGTGATCTAATTGCCCCAAAGTTTTTGCTTATTATCCTCAAATCAGCTGCTTAGATGTGTAATTATATAACATCCACACATACTAAAACCAACTAATTTTATACATAGCATTTAAGGATATCAGAATTAACTCTGAATCACACTCGGGGATTTTATGATTTGAATACGTGACTTCCACTGAAGATGAATCTTGCTATCTTGCATAGAGCAAACTTCTTATCTAGAAAGCTCAATCTACCCAAAACATCATGCTTATATTTCCAGATATGGTTATATTTCCAGATATGTGAAAGGTAGATAACTGCACCCACAAATAATAGGTCAAGCTCTCAGCAGTTATTTATATCTGTAGTCAAAGTAATAGCACATGGAAAAAGGCAAAGCAATTATGCATACAGACTTCATGCATACTGATTTCAAAATGTCTGAGAGAAAGTGTTATTTATAGAAATTTTGGGAAAAAACCTTGTGGAATACAACAAGACCTCAAACCCTACCATAGCCACACAAGAATGAATACTGACACAAGAATGAATACTGTTGAGATATTCAGATCAAATTAAACTAAATTATGGAGGAAAAAACCTGATGGCTATTGAATGCAAAGACAGTATCTCTTGCTGAAAAATTTTTTGATTCACTAACTGCTGGAGCTGGGAGACTGTATGGAGAAGCATCTCTCTGTGTTTGCCTTCTTGTGCAGGTGCTTCTGGTGGAGCTAATAAATTGCACTGAGCTGTCTTTCGCCCTCACCAAAACATGCTGTTCTTACAGTCTTTAATACTTCCATTAAGATAACTTGTTGACTGCTTCCCTCCCCCTCTCCCCCTGCCCTGGCCTTTTTGCTTTTAAAGTTAGGAAAATGCACACATTCAAAGTCTCTTTTACTCTACTGCACTAACAATTTCCCAGGGACTTTCCAGATACAACTCTTCTTTTCAGAGGTTCATTTCTAGTCGGTCTCACAATGCCACTTCCAACTGCTTTCACCCCAGGAGGGTCACAGTCCCTACAGTGAAAGCCTATTCTGAGGGTGTTTCTGAACTGTAAATATTCTAAGAAATCTCTCAGTACACATGTGAAAGAAAGGACAGCTGAGCAACTTACACCAGGGCACTTGAAAAGAGCACTTAAAGAAAATGTAAGTATAAAAGACCAACCAATAAATTTAACCACTTGAAAAAAATAAAGCAGCCCATCAGTCAAGACATGCTGTTGGCTTGGGCCCACACAGGCAGAACAGATGGCTGAAAGCATGAAGCAGCTGGTGACTGCCTGGGGCCGCGATGGCTCTAAAAAAAGATGGGAAAGGACGAGCTGGCAATCTTGCAACTGCATGGTCTTTTGAGCTCAGGTGAGCTGGAAAAGTGCTGATAACTTGTTTGAATTATCTTTATTTGCTATTTTGTATATGTTATCTACATGATAATTGAAGACACATGTTTAAGGTATCAGCAGTCTGGTATACTTAACAGAGTTGGGTAAGCTTTCTTATCTGGAAACTCCAGAGCATTATCAAAACACTGAACATACACATGTGATAAGACCAGTGTTTTTTTGTACTCTAGACAAAGAAAACAATTAAAGTGTGACTCAAGCACAGTCAGGTTATAAATTATTACAGAAGCTTTTTCAGATTTTGCAAAATCTGAGAATCTCACTTTTCACTTAGTATTTCAGAACACAGACTAATTACGTTGAAGGAAATGCAGGAACCCAGTCAGCTGCAGTCACTGATGAAGACATGATTGCCTTCAGCAGCCATCAGAAGCCTGGGAGAGAGAGCAGAAAAGTCCCACAGGCAAATGGGATGCTCCAAACTTCTCTGGAGTAAGAGGCCTGGAAAGGACAGGACTAGAGATGCTGGTGAGGAATGGAAGTAGTGGCAGGAGGCCTTGAGGCGAGATGGTTTGGGAAGAAATTGAAGGAAGAAGAAGAAGTGTTACGAGGAGTAAGGGGGCTGAAGTAGGCTGCTCAGAGCTCTGGCATGGCAGGAGTTTTGAAAAAGGATGAGTTGGAAGATCAAGGTTGGCAAGTGTCTGGAAAAAAGCAATTGGGGACTGTGGTATGTGAGAGGCTCTCAGGCAAGAAAGGATGGGGTTATTGGGCATTTCTAATCAGGCTACACATTTGGTGGTGGGAACATATACTAAGCACAACACTTGTTCTTTCGCTTACAAACTGCCTCTGTTCCTTTTGTAGGCTGTCAGAAATACAACAGCTCTCATCTTGTCTCTTCTCCCTCTGATTTCGACGTGCTCTCTGCCAACAATGTCAGCTCATCCTGATGATCCCTTTGGGCCTGATCCCAAGTCTGTCAGAGAGCGCAGAATCATTCAGGCTGGAAGGGACCCAGGAGGTCTCCAGCCCAACCTCCTGCTCAAAGCAGGGCCACCACTGAATTCAGAGCCTCTGTCACACTTCACAACTGATGGACAGATCTTCATTACCCTCAAGATATTTGGCATGAGATCCTTTGTATTCTTACATAAACTCTGAGCTTGTTCTTATGGCAATTCCACTTTTAAATCTTTCCTCTTTTGATTAGCTAAGCACCACTAACTTCCTTGCATATACACGGTCTAATCTAATACAGAAAATGTTAAAAATAATAGGAAACCAACAGGATGTCTATGATACAATAACAACATCTTGTGATTTTTTTAAATGATTTTTCCATAGTTCCTTTGTCTATTATGCCAAGCAGTCATCATAAACACTTTAAGGCAAAATGATGTTTGAGCAGCTGTAAACAAAGCATGTTTATGAGGCTTTTTAGATAAGTTTATTCACATTAATGTTCATTTCTAATTTTTTTCCTGGAAATCAATAGAAAGAGACTAATAATACAGCATCTTGTAATTGTGCTGGAAAATTTACTAAATTTAGATTCTGTTCCTCCCAGCAACGGAGCAGTAAGGCACGTGGGAATGGGATTATCTTGCCTTTCTCAGACAGCTCTGATTTTATTTTAACTTGAATAATAACAATATCCTGCGCAGTCTGACTTGCCCATTGCAGGAACAGTTATATAACGCATCATAGCCATGTTGAGGCAGAAGTTGATATGGTAAGGAGCTTATGGAGGTGCTTACTTCTCTTAAGATGTCCCACAGAAAGCCCCAGACTGCTAGAGGAGGAGAGAAGGTTGCACTTTTTAAAAGTTATATGTTTTGCTGAAGGAACACCTAAATCTTTACAACTGACAAACATTAATAAAATGATGGCATGATATGTCCCATTCATCAAATAACTTCCACTGTTTTAAGGACTTTCAAAATTGAACTAATAGTTGTGTAAACTAATTACCTACTGAGAAAAATTATAGACATTTAATATTTTCACTTCTCTTCATCTTTTCATTCAAGTTTTTTAAAGTCTAAACAGCCACTCTATCTTTTCAATAAACTTCTATATCTATAAAATTGCTTATTTTTATGCAAATCTCACATGCAAAAATGTTTCTAATTTTTTTTTTTACCATTGATTCAGTCAGTCTATGGGCAGGCCTTGCTACTGCTTTACTGGTTACTTACACAGACAAACAAAGCTGCTCTTTGCATGAGCGGAGCACATCTCTTGCTTGAAATGAGTTGTGCTCTCCAGTGGTAGAGACTGAGATTCTCACCCCCCATTTACTTTCTTGACTTTCAGTTTCTTGGCTCATTTATTCCCTCTAGTTGATCTACTTTCATACAGTGTGCTAGGGAATATGTAGGTACTTTTTATTTTTGAAACAGAAATTCATTTTCTTTAGGTGATACCTATTTTTTTCATTGAAACCCATGCTACCAAAAATAAATAAAATGCAGTGCAGACACTTACATAAGGTAAAAGGATGGTATCACTGCTAACACCACACAAACTAATGAGAAACTGCAGTGTTATCCTAAGATTGTTGCTCCATTTCTCGTTGTTGGCCAAAGCATTCCAGACATTTTCCATTTCTGGTCCGGGAATTTCATCTCCATACTGCAAAGGATCATAAGCATACATTTTATGAAATGTATACCGAAGATAAATATATAGACCTTTAAACTGAAGGCATACTCTTCTAGACCACTATTTTGTGCAAAACCCACAGCAAAATGCTGTAGTAAGTGACAAAGCAAAATTTGAAAAAGCACTTTGACAGACTTTGAAGGATAAATTCTATTTAAAAGTATTATGGTTCAGATCCACAAGAAAACTTATATCACAAAAGAAAATGTTCAGGCATGTAAGTCCAAAAGGTGATGCTAAAATCCAACAATATGTTGGATTTCTTCTCTACAGATATTCAAACAACTGATGTTTTGCTTCTGCATATCTGCGGCTAAGTGCCTCAGTCTTCACAGGGCTGAGCAACTCGGCACCCCTCTCCTGCCTAAATCCTAACAGAGTGAAGAATTAGTCTCTTGCTTCCCTGTTGGAAAGCAGCAACTTTTGCTCTCTTTTGTAAGGCCTGGTTGTAGGAATACCTTCTTTTTGTCCAACCATTTAATGGTCAGTGCATTCACCCAGGGCCTGGGAGTCCAGAATTCAGCTCGTTCTGTTTGCTATGTAAAAGCTATGGCTCCCACTTTGAGAAGGCTGTTCTAACCATTCTGCTAGGAGAGTACTGGCAGTCTCCAGTTCATGCTGTTCTAAAGAAAATGATTTCTACTGTCAAATAACTTTCTCCCCCTGCTCACTTCCAGGTACCAGGCGCTTGATCACACATACAGACCAAAAGTTAGTTCAATCAATAGGGCTTGAAGAGAGCATAGTTGATCACTCTGGAGAAAAAAAAAAAAAAACAAACCCAAACTATGTGTGGTTTTGGAAGCAACTGGCTCCAAGGACTGCTGCTGACAGGCAGCAAAGATGAGATGGCAGCATGTCTGGTTTCACTCTATACAATCCTCCAACACTACCTTAGCGACTCCATACCTTCACTACTCATGACCTGTCTCACAACCCTGGCTATGCAACAAGAATCTCCCATCTCATGCTGAAAAAAACATTCTGGTGGGCTGCAGCATAAATCCCAGGTTACTTCAGATGTGCTCATATGAAAAATGGCACACAAAATAATAATTCTGTTTTAGCTACAGGGCCACAACATTAAGCAAAGAAGAGATCTGGAGCCAGCTGCAATGTATCATGGATGCAGACGTTCTGCTCTAGAGGGGATTAACCCAGAGCAGGATAGGAGATGTGAGCCACTGTTTCATATGACACAGAGACTAGGGATTACTTCCTGGAGTTTATGTTTTTAGCAGTTTAGACATAGCCACTGTATCTGGCAAAAACACTAATCTAATAGCCTACAACTCAACAAAAAGAGGGAAATGCTGGATTCCAGTATCTTCTCCATCAAATGCTTAGGTATTTTATATGAAAATGTCATTGGAAAAACATGAATTCACAATCCTTCAACAGGACCTGCGATGTGAGATAGGGGGAGGATATAAGAAAGGGAAGGCCCTTTCAAAAGAGAATGCTCTAACTAGTACCTCAGAAATTTATACTCATTTTGGCTTTGTCTTGCTCTCTGGCTTAATGAATATTTAAGTATATATACAAGGCTATAACACTATATACTATACAAGGGTAGAACACTGTTTTCTTTGATCATGTTTTGAAAAAGAAGAATAGCACTGTTGTTAAAAGAAAAGGTGAAGGTGAAGGAAATTCTTTAAAAACAGGGTTGTGTCTGATTACCACAGACTGTTCCAGTGCCAAATTTCTGTATCGGAGGAAAGAAACCTAAGTGCATTTTGCTTATGAAACATAATGGTTTGAAATTTACAGAAGTTTTTTACTTTTTTTGTTTGTTTGTTTACCTTGGCTGTCATGTACATGAGATTATTAAGAACCAGTGATGTGGCCTCAGGAGAGCCCCAGCCATTGCCTTTTAATCCACTTGTGACTGCCATTTCCCCATCCTTGTCTTTCATTTCATCTTCTGGAGTGGTAGGGCTTGAACCAGGGAGGAGCAGTCTGTTGTCTACAAGTTCAATATTATGAAGCCATGGTAGCAGATAGGTAAGCATGATCTGCCTTCCATTTGGATGGGTTGTTGGGAAACGCTGGCTTACCTCTAAAATAGTAAAAGTTAAAAAGGCAAAGTGTTAGTGTATAAAGGGAAGCTTAAATATATTTCTGACATTTCTGTTAGACCACCTGATGGTTTTTATCTTACAAACAAAAGGTGTACAAAAGCATATATTAAGTTTCATGAAAAGGAACATTAAATTAATGTTCAGTATTAGCAAACAATTGGTCACGTCTTCTGTCTAAAATAATGTATTTTGGGCTTAGAATAGAAAGTCGCCCCTTTTTACCATGGCGTATCATATATTAAGTGAAATAGATGCAGGAAAGAGGATAATACAGTTACTGACAGTTCTTCTAAAATTTCAAGAGCTTTTGGAGAATTATGGAAAACACACAAAAGTGTTCTGCAAAATTACAAGTGTCCCATCAACCTCCACATTTTTAAGCTGTAGTTTAAATCCTAAGGCATTTATTATACTGATTTTAAAAAACACCTTGCAGGTATTAGGAGTTTTATTCCCCATAGCGGGGGACTATAAAATTTATACGTGGCTGCTACTCCAGGAGCGCTGCATACAGCACTTTATAGAGTTTGTAGAATAGAACTGGCACTGGAAAGGAGAGGGATTTGGGAAATCTGGGATAAGAAACACAGCAACAGGCTTTCTGCCAAGGTGAACCATGTTAGCTTTCTTTGCCAGAATTATTCTTCTGTAAAATCAGTACACTTAACATTTCCTTTCTTTCCTCACTGTCTGGTTTTCAAAAATCTTCAGGACATAGACTGTTCTTATCTTTCTTTATGATGCTAGATGTACAGAAAAGGGCTCTGATGTGGTCGGTGTATCAGAGTACTATTAAATGATGTAGGCACTACAGCAACATGAATAGATGATAACAGTGATAATGACCAACATTTGCTCTTTTAAGATAAATGAACCATCAGAATTTTCCTACACCAGTTATTTCTAACCCATGGTATCTTGGGCACTCAGAAGTGGATAATGTATCATTCCTTTACTCTTGCTCCAGCCCCTACAGACTGAGTAAAAACAACCCTGGAATAACACAAAGGGTTTTTAAAAGCCAGTAAAAATTCCCACGATTACAGACATTGCATTCTGTTCTTTAAAAACTAGAGCAATACATTAGCTGGATTAAAACAGACAGGTCTCAAAAAGTAATTGTTCCCAGGAATGATCTCAGAGCAGGCAGATTTTGAATGGCGCTCCCACAGGTCTGATTCTGGGCCCTATGATATTTAACACTTTTCTCAGTAACCATGACAAAAAGCATTTTTGATAAAATTTTAAAATGATAGAAATGACTTGCAGCTGTGGCAAATAACAAAAGGTCCAGATCACCGATTCAGAGTCATTTGAATGATTGGTAAGATGGGAGACATGCAAACACACAAACAAGCTTGCCAAATATAAAGTCATGTTCATAGAATGAGGAAGTCTACCCTCACAAGTATCAACTATATAAATATATGGATGAAAAGAATCACTGTGCTTAACATGAGAATCCACTACAGTACAGTTTACCAATGTCACTTTAACCTATTTGGGGCCTCCGCAATCTTGAAGTTATCCTGAGATGACACAAGTGGCATGGAATCACTGCTCAAATTTTTAAATAACTATTCTATACTTTGTATACATATCTCTAGGAAATACATAATGCATTTGTAAATCTGATTTGAACTTGAATCAGAATAAAATCAAGTCAAGTTACACTTACAAACAGAATTGCAACTCACAAAAATGGAAATTTCTTAGCAGTCTACATTTGTGAAAAAATATAAAATAGATAATAAGTCAAATAGATACAGATACCTGAAAAAAGTGGAAGGGTAAGTTCAGGATACATCCTTGCTAGTTCATATGAAAGAAGGGCAAGTGAGACACTATAAAGAGGTGGCAATGGACCATGTGTACCATACAAGATACTGCCTGGTCTTTGCTCTGCTACCTTTTTTGAATAAACAAAAAGCTTTGATTCAAGGATCTATGAAAGAGAAGAAAAACATGTAATAAGATAATAAAAATTCATTAATTCAGAAAATGTCAGCATTTCAACTTTTGGTATCAGAGAATGATCTATATGCTTCTATGTAAACTCTTCAAATTTAAAACACCGTAACTAATCTTTTTCCATTTTTTAATAAATATTCTCATAAGTATTCATAGCCAAAACTAATTATTCATTTTAAAAACACAACTAAAAAGTAAATAAACAGTATTTTATCAGAAGTCCACAGAAAAAACGAAGATAGGAGGGCACATGCATTTAGTTGTTTTTTAAAAAAGGAGCTGATACATACCTGCATAAGTTGCATGGAAATTTCATAAATCTCTCTGTTGGTGTCAGATGCCTTGAACAGCACTAAGTTTAAAAGTGTCACTATATCAAAAGGATAGTTCCTAGAAGAATAAACAGTACATTTTTGTGAATGTTAGTGAGGAATGCAGATTACATTCACTCTGATTTACTGTGTAATATGGCCTAAAGAGAATGTCATCTTTCTTTTCTCTGTTCTACCACCAGAACATGGGAAAGGGAGCTCTTACAAATACATGCTGCTTGATTAAAGGGCCATCTGGTGAATGGGAAGAAAGAAGGGATTATTTATAATTACCTTAAACCAATTCTTAGGAATGCACTGAGTAGCCCACAGTGAGAAATCCAATACCTGTGTCTATATCTGCTAATTCACTTTAATTTATAACATGAAATGTTTACAGAATAGGCCAGCACCCATGAGAGAAGATGGGTAGCAAGAGAGAATTTCCAGGGATAAAGTACTTCTCAAACCGAGCTGTAGCTTAAAATGGTCTCTTCGGAGGAAAACCATTATCTTCAACATGTATGTTCCCAGATCTTAGACAGCTCTATCAAAAATGTCTTTAAAGTGTAAACTCGAAGGCTGCTTAAGAATGTACCCTACCCTATAAAGTCACAGTTTATTGTAGGGGTAGATCTATTAAAGTATTAATTTGATGAGATTATTGCTAGAAAAGCAATTCCTTGTCACATCACTTAGATTTTCACTCAACAAGCTTCTACTTCTTTTACATGATGATTTGTATACGCATATGCTTGAATTGTGAGCCCTCAATTTCCCACCCTAGATTTGACCTACTGTGCTCCTGCATGGATACAGAATGCCTATTTGGAAACTGTAGTGTTAAAAATATGGCCAACACATGCATGCTATGGAACATTTTTGGTAATTCCAAGTAGTAGCTGCAACCCCTACTGCTCTACATCTGCCTCTTTGTCCCTCTACTGAGTTTAAAAGATTCAACCCCCTTCTCCAAAAATCCCAGACAGTTAGGGGGATCCTCTTGAAACTGCAGATTCCACCAAGTAGCTCCCTAAAATATATGGATAAAACAAACCAAAAGAAAATTTAAAGACTGGGTTAAAAAAGATTTAATTAAAACATAAATTATAGTATACATGGATTCAAAACTGAAAAAACTTGCCTACAGAAAAGAATTTAGTAAAATAGCTGAGAAGAAAAACTAACTACAAAAAAGTGCTTTTGTTGCAGGTCCCTTCCTATGAACGAAAAATTATTTGAAGAGATCTGGTCAATATTTATGAGTTTGTGTATCTACTTTGGGAGTATTAAAGCCTCTCTCAGGCTTCTAAGTAAATGATCTTTTTTCAAGAAACTGAACATACAGCAGTTTCTCTGTAGTTAAACAAGTTCTTTCATTTTTCTCAGAGATACAAATCAAGATCTTGATACATAACATTATGCATGCAGTGTTGGTAATTAAGCCCTGTCTTAAATAGTAAGGTGGAGAATTTACACTTCTGCCTTCAGATAAAAGTTTTAATTAACCGAGATATCTTTTACTCTTCCCATCTACCTCAAATTGCTCATGGCATAGGCCAAATTGTTGTCAGCATGTTGTATATGATCCCAACGAGTTTGAAATCATATAAAGCATTTGCCGATATCTCTTGCAAAAATGAAAAAAAAAACCCCCTTAGATAATACATTTTTATAGTTATTTTATTATACCAATCTACAGCTAAAAGAGTAGTGATACTCCGGAACACATTTATAGTATCACAATAGAAACACTGTATGGGAGGAACATAAACTGAAAGCCACTGAGTATTTATTCTTTGTAAAAAGAAAGACAGCAACAGTGAGATACACTGCTGCTGAGTTTACAGCTTGTTTAAGCTGTGATCTCTCTATACATATTGATAGAAGATGAAACGGGAAATGGAAAAACTGCCAGCTGGTTTCAAATATTAATTTATATCTCCAGCTTGATGGAAATCAGACTTTCCCCTCAAAGAATATCATGCAGATCATACTTTCAATGTTTACTGCATGGGAAAGATTGTTTCTTAGGACACACTGGCATAGGTAACACATTCTGAGGAAAAAAGATTAGCTGAAGATCTGTTATGCTTGACTACTCATTAAACATTAAAAAAGCAACTTAAAATAACTGAATTTTCAAACACAACATTCCATTCATATTTTTAAAATCTCAGTATAATGCGGTATATAGTTTCAGTTGTTGCTGTAAGAACAAAATAATGTTTTTACAGATAAATTCTAAAATACTTGACTTGTTTTGATTTGATATATCTTACATATTTCTCTATTACATATTTCTCTATTGAACTATACTGATTAGACATTTTGCCAAATCATGTTTTTCTCAAGAAGTCTTAAATTTTTGGGCTCATTTTAATTAAATGTAAATTATACTCCGTTTTTAGACTACTATTGAATTTCTCTACAACTTTTGTCTTGAAAAGATACAAAAAAGAAATAAGGTTTTTATGACGTCTGGACACAAAAGCAGTAATTTCTGTTTGTGTCTTCCTGTTGCTTGTGCTTGCCAGTAGCAGTGACGATGTCAGTCCACAGAAGAGGAACAGGTAACCAAATCAAATTGAAGACAGTTAGAAAAAGAGCAAAATAATTACTTTCAAACTAAGAACATTTAAAACATTTTTCTTGTTACAGAATAAATGAAAAAACATGCCTAATCTTTTGAAACTAGATTTATGAGCTATGCTGCAAATTAAAATCTTGGAGTTATTTGGTGTCTTTCTGAGAAAAATAGCATAAAAAGGCCACAGA
This sequence comes from Dromaius novaehollandiae, assembly GCF_036370855.1. Taxonomy (NCBI): domain Eukaryota; kingdom Metazoa; phylum Chordata; class Aves; order Casuariiformes; family Dromaiidae; genus Dromaius; species Dromaius novaehollandiae. The sequence goes on from NC_088098.1 coordinate 194,635,164, forward strand.
TTTCAAATACACATACAGTAAAAGCACCTTCTAACAGATATGTTACTCTGTGTCCAGAATCATGGAAATAAAGCGATATAGTCCCCAGGACTGTTTGAGAGGACATAAGGTAAGAATGTGACTAACAGTTATCTGTAACACAAGTTGAACAACCAATTTCCTTCGCATTTGAAATTGTCTAAGCAGCTGAGATGGTCATCGGCATGGCTGATCACTGGTGTTCTGGACGTGACTCTTTCAGTCATCCTGCTGCCGCTGTTAGGACTAGAAAGTGAGCACATCTGCAGAGACAGCACATGTCATCCTGCACCAACACTCACACTCAGTCCCTTTCTCCTGTGGTCCGCAAATGTGCAGGGATGACTTTTTCAGTAGATGTTCCAGGTCAACATACTGACCGGCTATGCATGTTCATCCCTAGTCCCTTCACTCACAAGTACTTTTTTCCCTTTTCCTCCTTCACACCAGACACACCACTCCAAACCAGAACAGCAACCAACAACAAGCAGGTTCACCAATGAAAACATTATTTATGAACTCAAAAATTATTTAAGTCTGTTTATACCAGAATATGGTGGGAATATACAACCTAATGATCACTTATAGTTGTTTTAGAAATAATAGATTTGATTTTGTTCCACACTGAGTAGCATATAATATAAATCTAATTATAGATTAATTAATACCTGCTTCCACACACAGTTGCAATGGCTTTGAAACATCCAGAGGCAAGTTGGTAGGATCCAGTATAACATCTATCTATAGCCCAGTTGAAGAGATTGATTTGGTCAGGATTCAATTCCAGTAAGAGGACTACAACTTCACATCCAAGTTGATGAACCTGAGGATACATATACATGTGGAAACATGATTGGTGAAATCAGAAATGTTCATTCCCTACAATTCTTAGAAATGATATAGGTAGCAAAATGTAAAATTTTGGTATTCAGAATAAGTGAAAAGAGATTTTAACTGTTTTGTTAAATGTTTATTTCCTACTTCACTTGAGTTCCATGAAGACACATTCCATTCATGCCTATCTATCATTCCTCTGACCAACACACAAGCAAGGCAGGCAAAGAAACAATATCTTTGGAGGCCTGGGGTCTGAAAACTTGAATCCAACTACATCAAATGATCTAACAGAGATATTACCTCTCTCTTCAGATCCTGTCTCACTTAATCCTGGGATCACCACTGCTACAAAACCTCTGCTGCTAAGGCTTGGACTATGTCTTTGTGATCCTACTGACACCAAACACTAATGCTTAACAAGATTCTGTCACCAAATGCAATTAAATTCTTGAAAAGACTGCAAATGATACTTAATGTTAATGGATGGATAGGATCCCTCTCACCCTGGAGATGTATACATCTGAACTAGCTGTACAGGCAATGCAGTTTAGTCGCAGACCTTAATGACAGTGATTAATCACGAATTGCAGAGATTAACTTATGGGAAACAAATTTCACCTTTCACATCCAGATTTCGCATTTCAAGGGGTGGAGTTAAAAAAAGCTACATTTTGTCCTCAGTTACTTTACGCATGACATTTATTACTGATCAATTAGGAAAGGTAATACAATATTTGATGACAATAATGAAAACATGTCAGGAAGAAGAGTATACCTTTTTCCTTTCTGTTGCTCTGGACATTTCATTCCCCTGTCCACAAGAGCTTCACTTCAACATATCACTTTTACACATCTCTATACCTCTGCCCCTACCCGCATGCCTAAATCTTGTCTAACTTCCAACAGATTCTCTCTGTAGTGATCCTCTCTTTCTTCTAATTTGTCCAATCATTTTTTTTCCTAAAAAATACAATTTCTACAGTGTGTATCTTCTGGGTGCTCCACAAGCCTTCAAGCTTTGCTGTCTGCATTTTTCTAGCAGTCACAGTGACCTGTGCTGGGATGGTGCTCACAGACAGAGCAGCAGGACAAAGTGCAAGGTGCCACAAATGGAAATATCACTGATTAATGACAAGACTAGAAATCAAAGGAGTGGATTGGTGATCTGTGGTTAAGCAGGGAAAGAGAATAAAGAGGTACTCCAACCAGCTATAAAAACAGAAATGTTACTGGGTAGTTAGAAGGTCAATAGAGAAACCCATCTTTGCAGAAATGGAAGAGAAAATTGCAAGAATAATCTATTATGTGTTTTAAAAAATCTTTCTTTCCTCTTCTAAATCATTTATCCTCTTGACTTCTTTGGATGATCAACCCACTCACTTACACTCACTCAGATTTGTTTCACCAGCATCTATGGCACTGAGCAGGATGTGATTTTACATTCTTATTCCACAGAAACTGGAAGCAGGTGGGTGGAAGTACTCAAAATAGAAATACAAATATTTTTGAGCTCATGCTGTCTTTGATCTTTCATTTAGTAGCAAATGAAAAGCCTAAATTACTGCTGCAAAAAAATCTGAGCCACAAGGTGTTTTTTTTAGCTTATTGTTTACATGAATTATTTGTCCAGAAATAATAAAAATCTTTTACTATTTAAATACTTCTTTAATTCATTACACTTCCATATTAGAACCTTGCCTAAAGCTATTGTTTCCTGCTCAAGATAGAGTGTATACAATCACAGTTCTTACAGTACAAACTCACTCTGTATAGAGTTTAAAATTGTCAGTGTTGCATTTTTGATGAGTACTTACACGTAAATCTTGACAAGCCAGAATGTTATCAAGCCATTTGTAAAGATAACCATCAGGGGAAAGACCAACATTGTCAAATACCGGTCCACAGCAGAGCACAGCTGACATGGCCTAGAAATACGAGGAACTTCAGTTACATAAAAATTAACGAGTGAAATTTTCAGAATGATTTGAGTCCATATGAACTAGGCTAAAAAGACTGATGCTTGTTTTTTATTTTTGAGGAAACTACGGTGAAAATGGTCCTAGTTGGTTTTTCTGGATTTCAAGAATTACAGTGCTATAGATGTTACCTGATTTTAAGATAATGCTGCATTTAAGCATTTTGGTATTTTAGGAATACTATAGCACAGTTTCCTCATGCTTCAAAATAAATTTTGTCATTTTACAGTCCTCATAAATGAGGCTACAAACACAATTAAACATATGTCTTAACAGTATCTCTCTGTAAAAATTAAAATTGTTTGATATCAAGTGATGATGCTTATGTAAGTATGCAGGCTATTATTTTCCCAGCTTACTTACACGGGGGAGATGCAAATGTCACTGCTACAAAAACATTTTAATATTACTGAGCATGTCCCCAGGCAAGTGTGGGAGATAATCCTGAGATGTGCATGTGATGCTAGGTTGACCCTATTTTTAATTTCAGAGCATAATATCCTCTCACTCTATCTGATAACCTGTAATGAACAGTTAAATAAATTTTAAAATGCATTCTGCTTTTCAAAATAATTAGCCTTGAAAAGTGACTGAAGAGAAAAAAATATATAACTTCAGTGGTTGATACTGTTACATCTTACGATATACACATATACAAGTGAGAGTACAAGTTTGCATCAAGTATGCCAATTCAAAGTACTGTGAAATAAAAAGAAATAAAAACCAGTGATTACTTGTATTTTTATTGGAGAATTGGTATTACTGATTTTGACAGAGAAATTTTAATACCTTTAATGCACAATACTGGTATCTTGTAATCTGATGATTTCTATCACTGTAACGGTCCAGTGGTGTGAACATAATACTGAAAGGTCCTGCCCACTGGCTGAACAAGATGAATAGGTGATGTCTCAAGCTCTGCTGAGGGAAGAGAAATCTCCTGTGGTGAACTATGTGAATAGAAACAGAAACAGTTGTGTTTTGTTAATGTTTAATAAACAATCAGGTGGCAGAGATGATAGCATACAAACTTCAAATGTCTACAATAGGGAGTTTTTCTTAAATGTTCAGGATACACTTACTCCAAAATATGTAAGCTCCTGTTTTTAAAGCTAACATGGTGAATAAGATATGTCTTACTTCTAAGGGCCTTAAATTCTTAAATAATATCTGTTTATATGAACACATACATCTGACTTCAGAAACCTCATGCAAGAAACCAATTACAAAATCAAGCTTACAGAATTACTGCCTCATGTATTCTGTTAACATTTACTTGTTTTTCTTGACCATTTAAATGCAAGCCAAAACAATATCTATGTGTTATTCTACAGTAATAGGTGGGGACAAAAAATAGATGGAACTTGTCATCAGTTTATTTATGACAAAGATGTAGTATACTTACTGAACAGCTAAATTACCCGAGCAAATGGAAAGTATCTATGAATTTTTAACAGCATGTGAGAAAAAAGAATCAGAAATGTTTTAAACAATAGTTTTAATTCCCCCTGAACAAAACATGATGGAAGCATATGAGAGAAAAGAGAGTCACTAGGAAGAACCAACACAACGAAGAAATTATCACTATCCAGTGTAGTTTGAACCTCACAGACAGTAAGAGTATTAGGCATTAATATTCTATATTACACAAGATGTATAGAAAGAACATCATGCTCTTGTCTGAACCAAACACAGGAAAAGAATTTCCTGATGAAGTAAAAAAAAATCTATCTGTGAAAGGAGTAAAGGCCAAATTAAATATTGCCTTCTCTGCGAAAGAAAATTTTCAACAAATGGGCCAATTCCTGCCTCAGTTCCTCCTGTCGGGCCAGTGAATTGATCAGCTATGGCAATCATCCTGGCCTTTGGCTGTCAAAATCTTGCAGATGCGAGATCAGTGGGAGACATTGCCTTTGCAGAGTTTTCAGGCCTCTCCTAGGTGCCAGGAACAAGTTACTACCTTGTTGGTCATCTAAAAGAAGCTACACAAGTATTGTTCATCAGGCGTTTATTAACGAGAATGGCACATTGTTACTAGTCAATCATTTTTCCCCTGGAAACTACGCTGGAAGCCAACAAACTCTAACTAGACAATACACATGAAAGTCAGTATGAGCAACGGCATGAAGATGGTAGATGCTGACAAAACAAATACTTGTTTGCTAGGAATTCAATGTTATGGGTTGGGTAGTTATTGGCATATGTTAAAGTTGGCTTGTTAGCAGAAAATACCTCTCTTTATAATTACATGCTGAATTATTTAAATGCATCAGTTATTACTGCATCCTCTCAAAACATACAGCATAGCTGTTTCAGTGTGTAATATTCATAAAACATGCAGTCCTTTGTTTTGCCATGTGTCTTGTTTAAAGTGAGAATAAATGCAAAGAGGAAAACTTGTGCAAATACTGCAAAGTGACTACTAGAGAAATTCTGTATTTTTAACGAGCATCACCCAGGAAAGGAATAAAAGAAAGAAATTCAGTATTTTGTTCATTAATAGCAGCTAAGAACTTGATACCATTTAATTCAAAGGGGAATTTTTTTACTGACTTAACTGAGAATGGCAGGGATACCATTTTATTCCTTATCTTGTTTAGTCATTATCATATATTTTTTATGTATCTTGCAAGTGAAAGCAACTGTACAACTTTGATAACATTTGCATACTGGGAACTTATATTAAAGCATTTTTCCATTCTTTGTTCCCTTCCTGTACTCTTTTGAATTCTTTCTGATTTCATGTTATAACTGCTGTTATATCCTCTGATAAACGATCTGGAGATAGCAAATGTACACACATTGAGTAAGCTCCAGACTTTCTCTTCCACTATTTACACAGAGGCCCTTAAAGCAGGCTTTTTTGTATTTTTTGTTAATGTAATTGCTTTACATTTCTGAAATGATCTTGCAATATACAAAGTATGAAATCAGATTGACCTTTGCTCTGCAAAAGACAACTGGAGTTTTGAATAAAACAGGATAAATGTTCAAAACCTCAGGCAAGTTTTTCTTTATTTTTAATATTGCACATTTTCGGCACCTACCTATATTTTTCAAGGCCTGACTATATTTATAAAGAGTCTAGCACTGAAGTCAAAGGGGAGCAAATAAGGTCTTGTGTCAAAAAAATGTGGAGCCCCAAAAGGTCACAGATAATTTCTTCACTGAGCTTGTAAAGAGAAGACTTTTGTGTATGAATATGACAAGCTTCATCAAGATTTACTGAAATTCGATCTGTCTCTTGATAGACTTTTTCACTATTGTGTCCATATATTCGCTAGACAACAATTCACAAACATTAACAAAAAGACAGAAGAAATAATAAATCACCTTTCCTACAGATATAATAAATATGATTTTATAGTATGTTGAGATAATTTAGCACCATACCTGGAACACACTGAATCAAGTTGGCAATCATTGCACTGAAATGTGCTCTCATATCCTTAAGAATTTCAACTTCCTTATCGTTTTCAGCCTCCAGAAGCATGCGAGTCAGATCAACATACTCTAAAAACAAGGCTCCAAGGGCTAACGTATCTCTTTCTAAGGCTCCATTTGTACTGGCATAAAAAGGAAATTGCACATTAAAATAGAATAACAGTGTATTTATACTACAGCTTTCTGATGAAACATAAACATCTCTATCTATTTTAGAATTCTTCAAAAAACATCCTGACATAAACTCAGTGTTGTAAATACTGAAAACTATTTCACTTAAAGATCAATACTTATAATGAGTGATAGTCCTACCTGTCACTTATAACACCAGCATCAGCAAGTAGTTCAAAAATTCGCAGTAACTGTAGTCTCAGCAGATCTCGGCGCTCTCGACGTTTCTTGTTCTTGGAATTTAAAAAAAGAAACCATTTTTATATGCATAGGTGCATACATTAAAAACTAGTAACTTCATAAATCTCATCAAAGCAGCCAGTTTTAAGAAGTCTAGTCTAAGCATTTTCTTCATAATGGAAATTGACTGCATTTGGGTATTTCACAATAATTTTGTGCTTAAACCGCAACACAGAGATATAAGTATGTTCAGATTTTTGCCTTTATAACTATTTTGAACAAACTGTTAGCAGCAACATTAGTCTTCAGTGAAAATGTGGACATGACATCTTGAAATAGTGGATGAAAATGAATTAATATTCAAGGTTTCTGTGCCAAGAATATGCTTTCTTCAGGTAGCATAGTATTCGTGTTAGCTTTACACTATCTAGCCTGGGCACTGTAAGGCATTGTGAAGTGCAGAACGGCTAGTCAGACCCCAGGTAAATTTTTCAGTGTTTAGCTGTTCTTGAACTCAGTAATGCTGCAGCTACATTATTCATACTCAAGTTAGCTCACTTGAAGACATCTTTCTAGTACAACGCTGTTGGATGCACTGATTGTAATGGCTGTACACAGTTAACATACTCTTCCTATAGAACAGTCTGCACTGTTGTTAACTGGTTCATTGTATCTCAGCATCTTCCAGAAAGCTCTCCTTCCTGTCCTCTGTTTCGCTCTTTCCTGCATCTCCACTGAACAAAAAAATGTGAGGTCAAAAAGGTGCTATTGCACTCAACAATGAAATTTGCTGTCAGAAAGGGAAAAGCTCAGAGAAAGCTCAAATTTTCCTTTAAAGGACGTAAGAAGGGCAATACTGAGTCGGATCAAAGGCTTGTCTCACCTAGTGTTCTGGCTCTGCCTATGGCCCGTAGCAGATGCTTGGGAAAAGAAAAGTGATACTTTCCCTGGTGTTCTGTCCCAGGATTGGCAGTCTGCAGCCTCCTAGCCAAAGGTTTGATTCAAATCTTTATGCCATATGATTTGTCCTATTTAGAGCCCTGGCTTGTTCCCTTTATATGTCAAAGATTCCAGGAAGCACATGCAGAGAAAAAGCAGTTTTAAGTCTGCTATGCAGTTTTATTGCAACACAGTACTTAACAAGCACAGCTGTCTCCTGCAACAGAGAGGTGATGCTGTAACACCACCCTGAGGCAAGTTCTGTGCGAATGCCCGCGGGGCGATCTTGTGTAATGCCCTTATTGGTTTGCTCTTGCAGCTCTTGGCTGTCCCGATAATTCTCTTTCTAGTCACAGCATATGTCAGTTCAAGTAAGTTATTTCTGGGGTTTTGGACACCTGCCTGCTAACATGGGTGCCTGCCATGTTCTCTATAGCTACATGACCCCTACGATCACTCCTGGGTTTATTGGTGGCACTGCTTGCAGGAAGGTGGCCCAGTCCTTCATAGTGTGGCTACCAGCAGAAGCAGCATGGGAAGTAATGTTATTGCCCCTTGTTCTCAGGTTTCTCTGCTGAAACATCCATTAGCTTCACTTGCTCTTGCAGCACACTGGAAACATTTGCATTCTGGAGGTTCCTTTCCAGAGGGTGGGCTTGATATGTATGTCTCCAGAAAAGGCCATTCAAGTCCAAGTCCTCTTTGAGGGTGCACAGGCAGAAACGCAGAAGCAAGTGGTTGCTGTAATAGGTATACTAATCCACTTCTGCCCAGTACAAAAATAAATAACCCACAAATTGAAGACTTCATAGGGATGGAAGGCACACAGGTGGATTGACGTGTTCCCACAAGGTGGGAGCAATAGTGGATGTTTGCCAGATACAGAGTTAACAAGAACTTTTCACATTATAACTAGCATGAATGAAATGCTTACAGAGTGAATTAATTTCTACTTCTATATTGGGTATAGCTGAGGGTCTCTTTCCACCTATCCATGATTAACTTCCTCCTGTCCACCATTCTCTGCATGGCTTCTGCACCAAAGACTATGACTGAGTACATAAGGATGACACACCAGGTCACCATGAGGATACCTTACTGAAACTGCTGTGGAGGACAGTGCAATGAATACACAATTCAAAGTTGCTCGAGAACCAGGTCAATTAGCCTGTGCAGAACACAGTATTAATGCAGTGACATTGCTTTTGGCATGTAGCTGTGCAGACTTACCAGCAGAACAGCATGGACACAACGGCTGTGTCTGCACTGGTACATGGTCAGGGCCCGTTCCTGGCCCCAAACCAAGTGGCACAGAGCACCCCGTATTCCCACTACTCTACTGCTTGCCTCACCCCAAGAAGACTGGTTACACCCACGTTGCCCAGCAGGAGTCGTGCAAGTCTCCTGTGGTCATACGGCAGTATTACCATACATCTTCTCATCACAAACTGTCTGATATGAGATCTATGTTGCAGCCAGAGTCATGCTTTTGTAACTTGCCCTTAGGCTGTTGCACACTCGGAGGTGGGGGATGATGAAGTAGAGCAAAGGCAACCGGGGTAGTTTGGAGGATGATGCTCAGTGGGTTGGTGCTTTTGCAGGTTGTTGCTGGGAGTGAGATACCTACAGAACCAACTCAGAGCTTTGCCTTGGAGCCAGCTCCAAAGCAGAGCCAGAGAATGAAGCAAAAATTGAGCAAAGTGGCAACTGAGGTCCAATACTTGAGCTGTCCCCATGGCTTTCTTGTTTAGCAGCACAGACACATCCCATGACTCAACTGCCTAGTGGGGCTACTGAATCTATCATCAGAGATTTTAAAAAGCAGTTTAGACAACATCTGCCAGCGACAAGACAGGACTAGTTGATATTCTCTTGGATAGACTGCAGGATCTGACAGGATCCCTTCTAGCACTGCTTTCTGTTATAACAAAGGTTAGTACTATAACAAAGGTGAAAACTCTCATGAATTTGTCACCGTTGACCTGCTGTATTTAGAATGAACAAATACAATCAGCTGAAATTGAAATAGATGACCCTTTTTATACGACGAACAAAAAGTGCATTTGAGCATCACCGTGAAACACGCTTGTGCAAGCGGGCAAGCGGGTGCAAGTGGATTTTCAATATTTCTAAGTTCACTATGAAAAGGTTACATATTTGACTGGATTCTTTTTTCTTTGGAAAGGATTTCTATATTGTACATTTTGTACTACTGATCAAATTTAAATTAAACTGAGTTTTAAAGGAATTATTGAAAGTAATGTTCTTACACACAATTATTAAAAAATTTGTTCCATGCAGAGCTTAACTTGTGACTTCTACAGTCCAAAAGAACATATTTGTTTTTCAACAAGATAAAATCACTACTGTCAAATTCATTTTGCAGTTTAAACAAACAAGTACATTTAATTTCCTCAACTAACCTCTGGTCTTCTTTCTAGGGCTTCTTTCATTAGTGGGTGAAGTTCTTCTACTAATTCCCTAAATTAAAAAAAACCAAATCTTTTAAACAGAATCTAGCCTCCTCTGACAAGCATCAAAATTTTATTTATTACATAAAAAATAAAGTTTAAAGGGCACATAAAAATTTGAGTATACTTAAATTACAATAAAAGTAATGAACTTGAATTAGAGACAAATCACTGAGACGATTGTGATAAACAGGGAAGTACCTGAAAACAAGGGAATTTGTTCTTCCAAATCCTAATACAAGTGATTCTGTTATTTCTATGCTTTCAAGTCTCATCAAAGGCACCAGCTGCTTTAGTAAGACGCCAACCGATGGAGTTCCAATAGCCTAAAGTACGTTAAGAAATCACTGACATTTAATTGTGAGGATTATCAGTATTAAGTAAATGCAAATTTTTACAAAAAAGCATTGTCTAAGAATCAATATGCACTTTAAAAAACATGATGAAATGATTTTACAATTATGGGGATTAATAGACCAGGCTAACTGGATGTCTGATACATCATAATTGTATCAGGCCTAGCATGCAAGTAAAGCTGAGAAATCTCTGTACTTTCATTCAGCATATTGTAATTTCCTGAGTTTGTAATTTCATTAAGACATTCCAGCAATTGCATTTGCGGAGCTACTGCTTCTCTCAGGCTGCTACTGCTTGACACTACATTTCATATAATACCCCTTCATGTCCTACAGGCATAGAATAATTATTCAGAAATCCACCATTCATTGTTAGTTACTGCTTAATAACATTGTAATTTTATACACTGGAGTGTTAACTTCCACACATTATGTACAGCATTTCTATATTTTGAAAACACATAATCCAGAATGGAAAAAAAGTAATATTCTGAAAATGTTACTGCTTTTGCCAAATATTTATTGACACATTGTGTTATACAGACAAATGTTTTAATAGTTAATTATATGCCTTAAGCAGTCTGTATGTATCAAAACATTCATCTAACTGAAATACTTAAATCAAGATGTGATTTCACATGCAGATATAGTTTAAAACTTTTCTAGATAGATATAGAATAATTTGTTTGAAACAGGATGCATCACCTTATTATCATAGTTCACTGTACCATCAGGAGTGGTAGCCATGATCTCTGGTGTTGAAGCACGCAGGTGCCCTGGGCTCATAATACTGGGTTTTGCTACTCCAAAACAGAGAATAAGATAGTTTCTCCACAAAGTAACATAGTTGTCTCCACTGCTTGCTGTACTTGTTTTCTTTGCATTAACAGGAATACTAGAATTTAAAAACAAATTAGTTGGAATTCTTAAATCAGTTCCAGACCTTAATTACAGAGTATTTGAAAATATTTTTAAAAGGATATGCATGTTTTATACATGCTTTTAAAAGCACGTTTTAAAACGTGCTGTATAGCCACAATTGTTGCTAATCAACACAACATGATACATGGAAAAAATCAGTGAAAGTGAAAAATTAGAGTGTCAGTTGCAAGCTACAATTATCAAACTCAGAATTCAGTGCTTGGGTCGCAGTGTTGCAGGACCTACAAACTGATATTGAAAAATGATACTAATACAACTTGTGTTAAAATCACACAAATCACAAAAAAAATGAAAGCCACTTGCAGATTGCCACTTACTTTGGATCCACAAGAGGCATTATCAGCTGTAGCCTAGTAAAAGCATATGGCCAAGCATAGCTGAGAGCTGTAGGACAATATTTTGGTAAATTTTCTTGTCGAAGAAAACTGAAGAGGCACAGAACCCATGGGTCTTTGACAGACTGTGCAAATATCCACACATGGGAAGGACTTTTTACATCGTAATGGCTGTTTACTAGGACCGCATTCCATTCCACCAGCCACTGCAAGTCCACACTGTGTGTTAACGGGATTGCTGTCTGCAAGAGAGAACAAATAAAAAATCACAGTGAGAGTAATTTACTCCCTGCCGCATTCCTCCTTAGTATTCATCCTTACTTTCAAGGTCTGTGGCCATCTTCTGTACGATTTTTCAAACCAACATTGTCATGCCTCCCATCACATTGCCTTTTCATTCAGAATGAGCTTTTCACAAATGTTGGTAAGAGCTGCCTCATTGTTTTCCCTCAGGGTCCTCCTTAAAAGTCCTGTTTACTGTGAAGGCCACAATTAAGACAGCAACTTGCCCTTAAGCACTATAATGACTACCTACCATGCTGACCAATATAGTCTCACTGCCTCTCTCTGTTCTTCTCCCTGCCTCTACCCCTCCACTGTCCTCTGATTTGGCTGCAGTCTATAGTATGTATAGACTGTCCTTATGTTCAGTGTCTGAACAAACCAGCTGGACCTTAGCTCATGCTATGACAATACAATACAATTAATGAAAATGCAATACAATAAATATCAGTGCTATTAATAATATTCTTCAGAATTCAGCACGGCATTTGGATATGTGTCTAGGGAATTAAAAGGCTGAAGCAGATACTTAAGCAGTTTACTGAATCAAGGTTTTAATCCACTTTAAGCTCTGCTACCCTCATGAGCAAGTAGGGGTCTCATCATATCAAGAAATCATTTCTCTACTGTAATCTAAAATATTTTCTTCAGAACACAGCCTTGTGGAATGAAAGCTTAAACATGCATACTTGGCAATCTTTATTATTCACTTAACTGCCCTCAAATAAAATGTAACAGTTGTCTGCATCCTGCATCCACTGTCACAAAAATAATTGCTAAGTCACCAGTCCCTGCTGTACTGGTCAGAAACCAGACACACAGGCAAGACATGCATATAATCAATGCATAGAATTAAAGGGCAAAATCCAGACCTTCCTCTATAGAAACTACAACACTCAAAACCAGATCCTGTTACAGTCCTGTTATTTCAGCTGAATTTCCTAATTCCTGAGTTGCGGAGTCAGAATGTCTCTTGCTTGCTCAGTTTCCGGCCCTGCAACATTTCTGTTTTGGGCTGCACAATGGCCCAACTTTGCCAGCGGTTGGTTGTCCTCTTCCTCCCACAGGAAAGCTCTTAGCCTTACTGTTAGGGCACTCACCTGGCAAGGAAAGATTACTGCTTCAAACTTCATCACGCTGAAAAGTGCCCAGAACCCAAAGTTTCTGCCTTCTGGACAAATGTATCAATCACTAAGATAGTATGGAAAACAAGCGGCCCTATGAATCAGTTCTGCTGATACTTTTTCATTTAAAAGACCTATGGCATCTGTGCTTCCACTGGGGGCATGTTAGACACAGCATATGCATACCTGCAGAGCATGCCCACTAGGCCCATGAGAGAAGAAAAACAGAGAATCATCCCACATGTGAATTACTCTAGAGCTTAAGCTTAGGTTTGCAGACCAAGGCACCTCTGAACGCATGGGAGCCAAAGCTTATGCACTTCTGAAACTTCAAGACTGATCATAGAAGTGAGTGAGTCCTAGGTGGCTTGAGCATTAGGAGGTGCTGGAAATGGTTCTTCTGGATGCAGAAGCCAGGTCCAGAATTTAGGTAGTTTTGATTTTGCTATATATTTTTTTTTTATATGTAGTATCTCTACATTCATAGTATGATTTTTTTCATGGAACAGATTGTCTGGGAGGTTGTGGAGTCTTGGAGGTCTTGGTTAGATGGCTGGAGTCCTCAAGCTGTAGGATTTCTTTGATTTCCTGTAGCCTTGTTTTTATATTTCATGTATGGTATTCCTTACATCCATGTGCTTTGCAAACACTAGCAGTAACAGTAAAGTAGTACTTACTGAATCTGAAACAGCCACATGAATAAAACTTTCAAGAATAGAAGAACTTAATTGATCCATGACATCAATCATAGGCCTGTCATCATCCTGCATAACACAGAGAACAAAAGTCAACTGCCTTCCTTAACAAGGTACTTCTTTATTTTTCTAGTACATGAAATAGAACCACCAACAAAATTATGAAATGAATCTAAAAAAGCTAAAAAGATAGACTGGTCACAATGGATGCATATTGTCTCTTTTGTATTAATCTCAGAACCAAGTCCAGTCTGTGGTTTGAAATGGAAGTTAATTAGTAGCTATAGCTCACTGTTTACTGAACAAAAGTGCATATCAGAAAATCCCATAAGACTTTGGATGTCTGGTATCAAAAGACTAAAAAGCTAGCTTACTGTTTATTAAAGCATTCCTTTGCTATGAACACACATATTTGTGTTCTTAGGCATTTAGACGGCTCACTGAGCTGGGATCGCCAACACACAACATGACTCTCCGTATTTCTATATCCATAAAAAAGACTTGGACATCTTTACTATACAAGGAAAATGTATGTGAATAATGTTAAATGTGTCTTGTGCTGTGTTTTGTTACAGAGTGGTATGCTACAGGAATGAGTTTCATTTCCAATACAAACTTATAATGCTGACAATAGAAAAATGATCCACCCAGTAAAAAATTATTTTACAGTGTCTTTCACATTCATATCATATCAAGAGAAAATATTAAGTAGCTGTGTATGTTTCAATTCAAATTGAGGAAATTTTTGGACAGGGCACTAGTGTTACATTGCCCAGTAAACGGAAAGGTGTGCAATATTCAGGTGAATAAAAATGATAAGTTCAAACCAAGTGGTTTTTTATATGCTAAGAGACCTGCTGCACTGTAATCATTACGGTAAAAGCAACTGCAATATCAGTTTAGAGCTCTATCTTTGGAAAATTTTATTTCAAAGTTCCAGAAAATCATACCTCTGCCTGGCCAAGGGCCAGGAATAAAGCACGGATCTCTCTGAGGATTAAGACAGCTAGTTTACGTGTAGCAACTTGGAAACTACACAGCAGCACCAGCGCGAATCCTTCAACTGCGTGTAGTACATTAGAATAGGGGCTTCTTTCAGACTGTATCCTGTGGCTGGATCCATTTGGTATCAACTGTAAAACAATACAAGGGAAAAAAATGGAATGATGGTGTTCAGAAACCAAGTCTATCTAAATTGGACATATACCAAATCAAAATGGAGAAAATCAAAAATACTGAAGCAGGAGACTGACAACATTCCCTCAAACCACCAAGATTTATTGGTTAAGTTACCCTGTTCCACAAGGCAAATATATGAGGGTTGGTTCTTTTGGACAAACCTCTTCTTCTAATTTGAAATTCAACTGCCTGCTTTGTTCCATCCTCCAGTAAATATTGTTTCGCTTAGTAAGCCTGTGAAGACTTCACCTTTTTTCCTACACCAGATATTAGGGTCCTCAGGCCCTTCTTCACTCCTGCAGCAGGTAGCCCTTTATCCGGGCAGGTGGACTCTAAAACCTCTCACCAGATAGAAACCCACTGGGAATATTTACTGAAAATTATGTAGGGTTCTCTCTTTTTTTCCCGATATTTTGTAAAACTATTATTATTTATTAATTAGTGATCCTCCTTGATACAGAGCAGACATCATGCTTGCCCAAAGGAAAAAAAAAATCATTTCTGGCTCCAAAAGGCAATTGGGTTAGGAGGCAGTCAGCCTGAAAATTGTCTCTCCTCATAAAAGTATCCGTGGGACATGGCAGATGGGAGAAATTCTAGCAGGAGCAAAGCTGTTCAGTTCCCAGGAATGTCTGTAGCACATGGAGACAGCAGGCTGATAGAAACAACCAAGTTCTTTGATGTTGCTGAAGCAGCCAAATGAAATGGCTATGGGAGGGGAAGATGCACTTCACTCTCCCCAGCATTCCCACTAGCATTATCAATCAGTTTCAGTCCTGGGAAAATGTCCTTCTGCCACATCTACATACACATATTTCACTTTATGTGCTTTTGTTGACATGCTTATTTTGGTTTGACATGCATTCTCTTATGCTGCTCGACAATAGTAACATCTGCTGTATTACACAAGGAAATAGCTGTCCTCAAAAGACAGCCGAACTAATTACCTTAAAAAATCTTATGTAGTGAATTCTTCTCAGGTGAGTAAATACAAAGCACTTCTTTAAACACAGCAAACCGGGGAACATGATTTCAGCCTTCAATTAGTATAAGTGTTAGGACACAAATCTCTCTTAATTTCCTACCTCTGAAGATCTGTTTTTTGCCTGTTCTGAAGCTTTTCCTGGAGTGTGTATCACAAGCTTCCACTGGGTAAGCAACTGCAGCAGCAACTTCAGTGAAGTATCAAGAAGGGTATGATGCATATCATTCACTTCCCGTAGCAGAAAATTAGTAAAACCAAAGAGTACATCCTCCCGCCAGTCAACAAAATCAACAAGTAGACCCTGAAGAGAATTCTGTGCAATGTGTCGAAGTTCATCATCCATATGGATAGACAGCCTGTAAGCAAAAGTAAATGTCTGGTAATAAAAATCTAAGGAGTTTCTTCTCATTATGAACATATGTTTCTCAGTAAATTAACACTGACAGAAAATCCCCAATGACAATGTACGTTTCAATGATACTATCATGGTTTTATTATTACTGACCACATTTAACAGCCTTAACCTGTTTTTACCATAATTCTTGATACAACAGCGCTTAAGCACACTCATGGATCCAAAAGAAGTGTTTGCTCCAGCTCAAAAAGATGGTATCTGTAAAGAATGCAATTTGGCAACTTTGCTGTTTCACAGAACAAAGACTATTTTTGATTTACTCACTTATAAAATTGTGAATGATGTCTGCTTAGTTATAATAACGAAAGTCATATAGGATAATACATAATGTCATCATTTATGTATTTATTTACTTTCTTCCAGTATAAAAATAAAAGAATCACAATACCTCAGCTGCCTAACAGTCAAAATGAACCTTTAGCCAAGAAGTGAATCATAATTATTGAGAGCAAATTTTCACACGCAGTTAAAAACAGGCATTTGAATTAAAAAACTCTTTTATGTTTTAATCAACTTAGGATAGGAAAATAGAAACAATAGCCTCAGGATACTCCACACTTTTAAAAACACATCTGATGCCTCCAAAATCATCCTGAAATACAGTACAATTTTAGAACTCATTTTTAAATTTTATATTATTTCCTTCTGTATTTGTGTCCTGCTGATGTTCTTTTCCAACACAAACATTTTATATACTTTCTTTTGATACAAAAATTAACAAACCATTTCTGGTGCAGAATAAAGGAAAATCAGATCAGTGCGTTCTGCAATTTTTGGTTCATTGCCTATGATGTGTTTTATTAACCAAGAGACTAATTTTGTGTAGTGTGTTAGCACTCAGCTTTAAAGCATTTTATTTACATAAAGTAGAGTAGAGTAGAAAATGAGGATGCATTGTAAAGAAATGGACAGAAATCTAGGAGAAAAAAACAGTAAAAGGCAGTGGAGCTAATTCCATTCAGTTAGAAGGGTAGGACAAGATGCAGCTCGGAACAAAATTGGCCCATCACAGCTGCCTGGCTCGGAGGCAAGGGAAATTTCATAGTCAAGTCAAAGGAAAGTGACTGCCATGAAACTTCACCTCTAGTGACTATGACTAAAAAATAACTGTTACACTCTAATAACCACATGACTTTCCACATAAATCGGGAAATATGCTACTTTGTTGTGCTACAGAAGGATTCATTTTTATCTCCTCCTTAGAGTGCCAGAAACAAAATGCAAGCAAAATCCCTTGGAGTATGATTAAGTCATCCATGAAATGAATTCCATCATGACACAAAGTAATAATGGAAAAGAAGATACAAAACACATATGTCTGTAAGCCCAAGTTGCTCTGCAATGGCACTGGACATTATCAAATGAAATGAAAGTTAAATTGAGCTTGCAAATGCATCTATATATTACTGTAATAGCAGAGTTTGTAGAACAGACAGGAATTCAAAAGCCAAGAATTTCTTCTCACACTCAAGAAGACTTAATCAAAATAATAATTATTAGTAAATTTACCTTGACAAAGTACCCCTTAGAAATGGACAAATGATATGAAAGTCTGCGACCACGCAGACTATTTTGGGAGTAATCTGTACTCAGTCTCTGCTGGTTCTAACTCAGTAAGATACAAGAGGCAGCTTGAATAGGAAGTAAATGTTCCTTTTCTTGCACTTGAGTCTGTTAAATTTAAAACCTAGCTTGGGAATTTTTAATGAATGGATTCAGTGGGCAGTAAAAGGGCAAAAGGCACAGAACATATTTGACATCTGCTCTACTGCTTATAATTTGAATACAGCTGTCTTGGAAGAAAGTCTAGGTGCTGAGTTACAGATTCCTTCTGGAAACTGCCAAAAGACACATCTGTTGTGAGGATGAAAAATTCAAACCAAACTGTGAGTAAAAGAACCATTAACTGAAAGATGTTATTTTATCTTTAGTGAGAAGAAAATATTTAACAGCTTTCTGTCCAAACAACACAGCCCGCAGACCCTTTCCAGAACAGCCTCTCAGATTCCTTTCAAAAAGAGAGTTACAAGCGAGAGCTTGAAACCCCACTTCTTTGAAATTCTTACCCTTGCATCGATTTTAGTCGCAAGATGTATAATCACCTCTGACCCAGAGGAGACACAATACTGCAATAAGAGTTATGCAGCATGTCTAGAACAGCAAAGTTTTATCTCCTGGGATGTAGCATAAATGAAAAATATAGTTTCATTTATGAGGGACCCATATAAGATAGGATAGTGAATGTAGAAGCAACTCTATTGCTGGAGTAGTCTGGAGACTTGCATTAAGATTAGGCCAGGTATTACTTTCTTAAACAGTTTATTCCCTTCTTCGCTGAAGCTATATATCTGTAGACTGTTCTTGGTCCATCCTGTCCTAGATTAAACAGACATAATTCTTTCAACCTTTCCTGCTGGGTTATATTTTCTAAATTGCTCTTTTTGTTGTGCTCTGCTTAGTCTCCTTAACTGCAGTTCCTGAAATGTGACAGTGAACTGCTTGACAATTATTTTCTGAAGTAATTTTTCCAATCTATTATGCATCCACTTATTTTTATCTGTTTCCCTTGCTTATACTTGAGAATCTAACGTAAAACAGCATCAATAACTCAAAGATGCTTTAGCATGTGCTATCTGCTGCTTCTGCCCTGTTCTCAAAACCTGCTATTCACCTACAGAATGAAATAATGTTTGTCTGACATGATGGACTCCTGAGCAGCTTCTTGCTATGAAAGAGATTCCTTCTTGCCCCAAGTCCCAACCCAGGTGGTCTAATCCTGCTTTCACTATAAAAATCACAAGTCAAAGATCTTGAGGGAAGAAAGTAAAGGAAGTAATATCTTTTTTTGTTTAAATTTCTGTTTTCGCTTGAAAATACCTTCTTTTATCAAAGTATAAGCGTGCATATATACATTTGTGGGAGAATAATTCCAAAATCACCAAAAGGCACCTGCTAATCCCCCTAACTGCCATTGAATTAAGAAAGCTATTCAGCCAAGGTTAGAATAGAATTCTTCCAAAGCTTTTGGTAATGAATTTTAATCTTACTAAATTCTATCCCTGCCTGACTCTAAAAACGATATGCCTAAATCTTCACATGATCGAGGCCACAGGTGCATAGGACATGTGAGAGAAAGGGGGCTCCAGGAGTAGACAGTAGTTTCCCAAAGGTCACACTGTTGGGGAATGGCTGGGCACGCATTTGCATCCAAAGTTGATCTAGTGATGCTATCCTGAGCTCCTCTTGATGACACACTTCTTCCCACAGTCAAGGATTCAGACTACCCAGCAGCCCTAAGCTATCGCAGACCTACGGCTTGCACAGTCTCAGCACAGTAAACATCCAAGAAATGCTCACAAGCCCCTTGTGGCTAAAGAACCACAACTGGCCTTTCCTGCATAAAGTGCAATGATACAGTAAGAATAAAACAGCAGTTATTTTAACAGTTTTGAGACTTTTAAGGAGTGAAGCATTAATTTATGAAGAAATTCACATTCGTCTCTATACTTAAGATTAGTGGAGTTATTTGCAAGGTCTGACTGGGGAAATCCTCAGTGACCGAAGAGCTATAACCAGAGTGGACATGTCTTCTACCAGCTAAGTTAGGGCCATTGCTGAGGACAGAATGCTAGTTAAAATCTTGGATTAAAGGAAGACTTGTCTTTCTTCATTCACTGAACTAAGTATCTAATGTGTTATTTGTATAATGTGATAATGTAACGATGTAAAACATCCCACAACTGATTTATAGCAGTGGATGTAAACACAAGGAAATCAAGTCTGCAATCTGCACGTCGCACACCACACCTACCCTTGGCTACAATTTTGACTTGTTTGCCCGCCTGTACTCTTTACCACTAGCAGAATCAATTGTTTCACTGTTTTAGCACACCACTGCGGGTTGGTTGTGCAAAGAGCAGAACAAACTCCTTTTGAACATAACCCTCTGTTCCCCATATCCACTGTTTGTCATGGGCATTTTGACAGCAAGAATGGAGTGGCAAAGACTGCTTTGTCACAGTTTCCTGACAACAATACATTGTAAGGGCCTCATGGCTTGATTTACCATCATAATGTTGGCATCCTTGACCTATGGTACTTGGATATTAGAACGGAGACATAACAGAGTTTTCTGTACTGACCATTATTTGTCATCATAATAATTTGCAGTAAGTCACTGATCTGACATCCTAAAACCTAACTCTGTTTTAGTTGTCATGTGCTGCAGACCAAATTCCTCATTAAAGTGAAGTAAATCTAGACAAATTCAGTGGGTCGCAAATAGGAACAATAAGAAATTCAAACTTGTCTTTATTCTTGTCTTTACTTTCTATCTTATAATTAAAAATAATTTATTATTTTAATTAAAATAATTATTATCAGCAGAAGTGTATTTGGAAACATACCACATCTAGAGCTTTATGTTTTACCAAACAGATGTGTGGGATCATAAACTAAAACTGAACATGTGTCTATGTTTTTCTATTACATTCAAAAGATGTTTGTTTTCTTCTGTTAATTAATGTTCTGTGGTAATAAAAATAGTAATAAACTGAATATTACAAAGAAATTGTGCTTGTTTTCAAATGAAAAAGAAGAATGTCATATCCATTAATAATATATTACTTTGTATACACATATGGTTTTGTCTGAGAAACAGTTACACATAGAGTGGCTCAGTTTTTTATTCCGTTCCCCTCAAGCAACCACGCAATGTTTAAGCCACTTACCTTGCCAGCAAGTCGATCAACTCAAGTTTTGACATTCCATCAGGAAGTAATCGAGGAATAGCAGCAACACATGTTCTGAACAGATCAATTTTCGGTTTTCTTTCACCGCTGAAGATTTAAAACAGAATTTATGGGTCACTACATTTTCAATAAGCTTAACAAGCAACTAAGCTAAAGGATCCACCAACAGTTTTGCAGAAAAGGGTTGGACAATATATTAGAATTTTACAAAGTGGAGTGCCAGATGCTTGGTAAGAACCTCAGGACAAAAAGCTAAATACTAAGGATGTAGTAAGAAGGAAACAGCTTTCGAATAAATGATTTTGATTTTGACATTTCTCATATATAATATTTATATAGTATGCAAAAAAGTCCATTACGACTGTCTTATTTGTTTAGCTCTGAGAGGAACTGGAAGATATAGCCGGGCAGATTTAAAATGGAGAAGGATCCTTCCATCAAGATCAGTGAGCTTCAGATCAGGCAACGAGGAAAAGACTTGGGGGTTCCCCAACACAATGTAGCTATAGTTCATCATTTGCATTAGCAAGTAACAGATTTATGAGATGCCCAAATAACAGCCTGAAGAGCCAGACAGCTGACTTCAACAGGGCATGGACATGTAGGAACTCCACACCAATCCATTATTACACTGAGAAAGAAGCATAGTTTAGAGGCAGATATGGCCAGAAAGCATCTGTCGATTCCTGGCTGAGATAGCAGTTCTTTGGCAGCCATCACCAGCTAGACCATGTTTCAGTAGCCTCAGGGCTGCTCGTCTCAACAGCTCAACGGCTCCCCGGCAGCCTGGGAAAGTGGGTGAGAACAGAATCAGGCACAACCGAGGACTAAGCTTGGAGTCCTTAACTCTGCAAAAAGCAACTCAAGTTTCAGCTGGTGATTATCTTCATGACAGATGCCACTGTTTCTCGACTTGTTTCCAAATTTTTTTGTAAGAATGCAGATTAAAGAAGTCCTTCAGACAGATCCCAAAATACCGCTATTATTTTGATCTAAATTTGATCCTTTTTGATCTAAATAATCTATTACTTGGCATTTGAGTATAGAGGACATAAGCAAAACATAACAGCATTTCAAGCTGTACAGCCTTTCCCACAGTATTGTTATTAGTCTGTAATATGCTTTAGAGGAATCAAAAGACCAGAGTCTCATTTAGAGACCCTACTATAAACATGCAAAAAAAAAAGACCGTTCTTGCCTTAATATGGTTATAACCTAAGTAGGCAAGGATAAGGGAAAAGGGGAGACACAGAGAAGCACTGAAAATTATTTAAAATCACACTGAAATTCAGTGGCAAAACAGAGAATGAACCTATCTTTCCCGCACCCCAATCCATTGGTCTGCTTACTACATTATTGTGCCTCTCCACTCAACAAAGGAAATTGCATTTGGATAGCTTACTTTTGAGATCAGTCACACAGAAAGCCTGAATATAATATCATCTCACAAGTCTAAAATAAAATTGCAGAGTATCTCACAATTCCAGTCTATACATTGAAATACCAGAAAAGGCATAAACTGACACTAGACTTACTTAATTCAAAGACTAACAGCAGTTTTGTGGCTTTACTTGAATACTATTCTTTCTCAGAACATCCTTACATACTTATCAGCTTGGATATGTATTATATTAATAATATGATTACATGATTTTAATCTATTGATTTAAATTTTACAATAAGGAGAAACTATTTTGATAATGAGATATCTCTAATCGATTGTACATTCATCCTGTATCCTAAAATATAGGATTTCTGAAAGAATGAGTGAGCAATTGACCTGGAAAAGACTAAAACATGACATCTCATCTGAGAATTTGGTTCTAAATGAATCCCTTTGAGCCATCATCACTAATGCAAGTATTAGTTGCATTAATAACTACTGCAAAATATATTTTTATAGTTTTAAAAGCAAAGTGCTATCAATTTATTATCTGCAGGAAAACAGTTGAGTCTTTCTTGCTGAAAGTGAACTTTGCAGAGTTTCTAAACAAAATATGGAAATCCCATATTAGAAACTGCACTGGCACTCAATTCCTTACTACCAGTCCCTGGGAAGGGTAAACAGTTTGTGCACTTAATATGAAGGCAAGTAAAAATAATAGCCTGAGAGTAAACTGTTACGAAGGCAAATGAGTGATTATTTATAAATATAAAAGCTGCGGCTGTTTTGTGCCTTATCAGCTGCTCAGAAGACTAGCAGGGGAAGATCCAGTTCTGAGGCTCAAGTTCCCATCTTACTGGCGCTCCCAGCCCCGGCACATGAAGTGCCCGCTAAGGGGTGCCTTGCACGGCTCTGCAGAGATCTCTGGGTGCCTCAGGATCCAGCACCATGGCTGGATGCAGGCGCTGCCAGCTGCCCTCAGCTGGAAGCTTGTGTTTCCATACCAGTAGTATGAGGTTTCAGATGGATATTGTCAGCAGAAATCTTTGAAGTACTTTTAAGGACAGACTGTACGATAGGAAATATTCTAGCTATATATTGGAATATGATTACAACCAGTATTAAAACTCACAGCCCCCTGGATGATGCAAAGGAAACTCATTAGTCAGGATTTCAGTAAGACTCTTCAGAGGAATGTTTACTACATCAACCATAAATGTTTATAAGATCAGTCATTAAATACAGAAGTACATCTAAAACTGCCACAGAAAATTTCAGAATCTGTATACTAGGAAAGTTTATGACTATTCATTGCCTAGCTACTTCCTCCTGATCTGTATTTTGTTAGTAAAAGTATCATTAAAATATTTAGTTTATAGGATAACATTAACTATATAAAATATTATTAAAGTCATAACTTTAAAGTATAGGTAAATGCAGTGTTGTATCTATGTGTTAAAACCAGCAAGAACTCAAAATAAAATATGTAACTCCAGGGGAGCACAAAGTTCTGAGAATAAAATGAGCAATTACATAAAAACCATAAAAGCTTTTCCAGCTATCATATACAATGCAGCTTTAAAAACATTATTTAAAAAGTGGATAGGTAACAGCTAATGACGTTATTCATGACTTGGCATGATTTTGGATTAAGACTGATAATTAAGCATCTCAGTTTTTATTTTTTTCCTTGGAAGAATAAGTAAAAATGTACTCTAATGTGTTTTCCCTTTCAAGTGTACATGTTACAGCTCATCCGCATCTAACATGCAAGACAAAAAAATGACAACTTATGTGCCTAGATCTTCCAACCTCACAATCTATATGTCTCTGACAAACATTACCAAAGCATAAGGCTTCCTGAAACTTAAACTTCACAACTCTCTTTTTTCACTGCCTCTAAAAATAAACAGCTCTTAGGCTGATGATGAGAAATTATGGAAAGGACATTTGCAGATAAGATCAAGTATACTTGTACAAGTGCTCGGGGTCTTACTATGCAATTATCTTTGGAAATAAAATGTGAATTTCAAAACTCATTTTTTTTCTAGAAAATCTGAATACCCCAAAAACTCATGAAAAATGGCTATGAGTATTGAGTGGTATTCTGGATAGTTTTATAGGAAAAAATGAGAAATATTTCTAAATAGTAATATTGGCATTTAATATAAATTACATAAGACAAAACTAAAGACATGAAGAGCTTACAATCTCCTCTAGACAGTCACGGCAACAAGCAAGGGAGACAAAAGGCATTAAAACACAGAGATTACATCAACTGTAGCTGAATTTGGCCAGTGGAATCTGTCTACCGTTCACTTTATTTCCAGCAAGTTGCCCATTTTTTCTGAGAGTGTATGAAAAAAAGGTCTCGAACAGTCCATATCCCTTTTCTTTGCACCTCTTACTCTTTTCCAAAGGCTGCTTCTCCTGAAACATAACTACCATGTCTACCCCTCTTACAGGAAAGCTATGCTAGGTCTCCTAGAAGTTGTGATCTCTACGCTGGGTGCTCTGCATGTCTCTGTGAATGATGTCTCTGTGTCTCTCACGACTGCCAGAAATCCACCCCACCGGAGGTTTCTCTTCAGGAAACTTCCTTCATTAATCATTTTGGATGGGAGTAGGAAAACACTGCTGCTGAACACTGCTTGAAAAGCATTCTGGTTTGATTATGTTCTGGTGGGGCACTTATGAAATGTGAGCCTGTTATCACAAATCATTTGGGTTTGTAATGAAAATTTGATTTTGATTACAGGCATGAATATTAATGGAAATTTTGAAAGATTATTTAACTGTGATTTACAGATTTTGTTCCATTTGTTTTGAAGTTCAGTAATGCAAAGGTGCCCTGAAGCAGTGTTCTCAGCATAAGCTGATAATAGGCTTTCCACTCTAGGCTTTCGATTTCCTCTGCCATCTACACGTTCCTAAGATTCACATACAATCCTGGCTACATCGAGGGAGTTGGTGCAATCCCAAACATTGCAACATGCAGACAAGCTCACCCAACTTGTCACACACAGTTTGAGAGGTTTTCAACATATACATAAGCTAAGTGTTCCTGTTATTTGCTGTCTCTCTGATGACTTGAGATAAACAGAAATAAAGTAAAAGTTCTAAAATTATGTCTCAATAACACAAGAGATTTACTGTTCTTTAGCACTCACGTGATCATGTCCTCAGGTTCTTTGTTAAGCATCTGTATGTTGGTTAGCATCATGCACCGTCCCACTTCCTTGTCAAGATGTCTGAGTATGTTGTCCACAGCTTTTCTTACTTGAGAATAATATAATGACATACCTGCAATAATATGCATTTTTGTGTAATTTGGCACATTTATAGATACATACGTTTCGAAGAAGAAAGCTGCTTAATCAGGTTGTGCTGCATGAATTAAAAAAGATATGCTTTATGCATGGTATAACCTATTTCCCTAGTAATGATATTCTGATTCAGAGATGGAATATACTGTCCTCCTAAAACCAAATCTCTTGCATTCTAAGAGTAATCCAATTGATATATACATTTTTTTTCCTGGAGAAAAGTTCTAAAATATTGCAGATTTTATGTGAAATACAATATTAGACTTACAGAGCTTTACAATGGCAGATGGAAATCAAATACTTTAAAAATAAAACTTGAATTAATTAACTTTTTCCTTACTCATAGGGTAAAATTTTCAAAGATTTCTAAGTGAAATTTTAGATACTAACACTGAATACCATATTTTTAATCAGCTTTTCACTAGTCACTTCTCTTCCTATTTGATAAAGACAATGTAAGCTTAAACTTCAAACTGACCTCAAAAGAAATTAATAATAAAATGCAAGAATTCAATAGTGCAAACATCTATTATCAAATGTAGTCCTTACTACCATGAGGAGTAACCAAAATGAACAGAATCAATGACAGCACTAAATGCTGTATTGGTTGTATATTTCTGCTGGATTGGGTCTTACATTTCTATATCTCGATATTACTACAGTGATCTAGCAACAGTACAACACAGGTCTTTGTCACTGGTATAGAAATATGTAGTCCTTGTTTCGCTCACACAGCTTCCGGGTAATCAAATTGTCTCTCTTTCCTTTATAGCCAGTGAAACTAGGCACCTCCACTGAGTGCATGATACAGAAGCTCTTTTCCCTCTCTATACTGACCATGTAGGAAGCCTGAGGCTTTTAACTTAGGCATTTCAGTAAAACTTTATTTTAGATTTAAAAGTTTTTGCCATTTTGAATGTTTCACTGGTATGAGAGATACTCACTACCATTAAAATGGGGATACAAAAGGAATCCAGTACATGTTCTGAGCACAGGAACTTTTTCTAAGTTGCTAGAAAAGATGAATATTTATGAACACAGATATTCAGCACTAAAAGAAAACAAATGCTTAACTCTGTATAATAACTTAACCCCACTGAACATGGGGTTGCCACTACTTCTGTATCTGAGTATTTTTCCTGAAAATAATTTCCAGTAAGACAAAAAAAAAGGAAAAAAGTATGTGGCAATGTAAATGTTTTTCATTAAAATACACAGTAAAGAAAATTTTAACAATAAAGAAATCATATACCTAGTGATATTAAATTATTCTGATCAGGTACTGAAGAATCTTTCACATTCATTCTTGTCTTAGTAATAGATGATTCTCTTACTGACCTATCATTTTAGCTTCCTCTTCTGTAAGAGTTTTGCTCAAATACGTTTTCTTCACTCTGAGAGTGTTTCCAGAGGGAAGGACAGCTCCAGTCACTGGCATTGGAGGTTCACCATCTTTTTGCTGCAAGCTATCAGCAATTACCAAAAAAGCTCTCAGACCAATATTCATTCTCTGTAAAGTTCAGAAGATGAATGAATATCATCATCAAATAATCATACTCTACTCATATACCTAAATCACATTGAAATTTTGAGTGTGTGCTTCCCTGCATTTTTCTGTATTTTGGCGACATGGATCTAGTCTGAAATATTATATAAAAATGCCCCCCAAAGGACTTGTGAATTCATACCTGCACTATGAACAGTGCCTGTCTCCTTCAAAGCTTTATTTCTAAGTATTTTCATGAGAACATTGTCTTATTATCTACAGGATAAAACATGTGGATTTGCCTCTCCAGGCTTGTTTGAACTGGAGTTTAATAATGTCTTAACCAGGCCTTGAGCTAAGCACAAATTTCTTAAATGGTCATTAAGAAAAAAGATCAATAATTGTCTCAAAAGGCCACAAGTTTGACCATAGTATGCCAAAAATCTGGAATGGTGCTTAGTGCCAAAACTGCAACATGAAAACATCGGGAAGATGAGGCCAACTGAGTTCAATGTCTTCAGAGACTTCACCAGAGCAAAACACCCAATCTTTGCACTAAAATTAAGCAACAAAAAAGTTTCCTATATCCCACTAGTATATTCCAAAAATTGAGAGGCTATCCTACTGATGGCTTATGGGAGGTAGATTTACATAGATTATGGATATTTTTTGTAGAGCACTAAAGTCTAGGTGCATCCAAAAAAAGCCCTATTATTTCATTGTCCTTGAACTTCAATTGTTTTTGAAAAACAGAGTAAAACTTCAAATTCATCAAGAAGCAAAGAATTACTATATCCATTCCCTGCAAGCTCTGCTTCATCTAATGTTAATATACAAGGAGCTTTACAGGACAGCAGGGCCTTCTTCAGTCAATACCATGGGTGAATCTGCCCTAGAACTTGGTGAGGGCTGCCTGCTCAAAAACTGTGTTTCTTTTTTCATTGTGCTGTTGAATAAAGATGAAAGCTGTGCTTAGTAAGCTAAGCCTGCCTTTTACTTTCTCTCATTTTGACAATAAGAAATTTAATCCATTTTTCCAAATACTTTGTTGTTTTTTAGTATTTTTAGTTGTTTTGGGGGCTGACAGTCAGCTCTCCCGCAGAAGGTGTGCTGTTGTTGACGAGTTGTGTCGTCAGGTAAAGGAGTTACAGGAGGAAGTCAGTAGACTGAAGTCAGTAGCATCTGAGATGATGAGCAAGAGACAGGCATGGTATTCTCGGAGACCATACAGCGCCAGGAGTCCCAGCCCCTCACAGCAGTGGAGTTGCAGGAGGGCTCTGTGCTGTGTGAAACAGTACATCATAACACTGTAGAAGAAGGCTGGAAACTGGTCACTTCTCGTAGGAGGAGAAAGGCTCTTACTCCTCCTGAAGACTTGCAATTGAGGAACAGGTTTAGCGCCCTCCAGGCTGAGGAGGAGCTGGGCATGGCTTCAAGGGAAGCAACTGGGCTGACAGACCCTGTGCCATGTGGGAACACCCAGAAGAAGCAGTGATTGTTGTGGCTGACTCCCTGCTGCAGGGGACAGAGGTACCTATCTGTCGACCTGACCTCTTGTCTAGAGAGGTTTATTGCCTGCCAGGGGCTTGAATACAAGATGTCATGGAAAGACTGCCAAGGCTTGTCCATGCGTCGGACTATTACCCTCTGCTGCTCTCCCATGTGGGCACTAATGATACCAAGGGCAAATTGGAAACCATCAAACAGGATTTCAGAGCTCTGGGGATGGTGGTCAAAGGTCTGGGAGCCCAGGTCATTTTCTCCTCCATCCTGCCAGCAAGGGGGAAGGATGGGAGGAGGAGTAGCTGGATTCTCCAAGTAAACAACTGGCTGCACCGCTGGTGTTGGCAACAGGGTTTTGGTTTCTATGACCATGGGACCCTGTTTGAAGACTGACAACTGATGGGGAGAGATGGGATCCACCTCACTAAGTGGGGCATGCGTGTCTTTGCCAACAGGTTCGCCAGCCTGGTGAGAAGGGCTTTAAACTAGGAAAGATGGGAGAAGGGGAGAGTTATAGAGACGGGGTAGTCAGCAAAACGTGGCTCAAGTTGGAATGCCTCCAGCAGGTGCATGCAGCCAGGGAAGTGTGCATGAGACATGACTATGGAGGATCCTCTTGCACCCCTCCTGGGACACCTGCATGCTCGATTACCTCTCTGAAATGCCTGTACACCAATGCAAGCAGCATAGGGAATAAATAGGAAGAATTAGAGATCTGTGTGTGGTCACACGGCCATGATTTCATTGCAATTACAGAGACATGGTGGGATTGCTCGCATGACTGGAATGTTGTCATGGATGGCTACATGCTTTTTAGGAAAGACAGGTCAGGAAGACGAGGTGGTGGAGGTCATCTTTATGTGTGAGAGCAACTGGAATGTAGCAAGCTCTGCCTAGGGGTGGATGAAGAGCGAGTCGAGAGCTTATGGGTAAGGATTAAAGGGCAAGCTAACATTGGTGACACTGTTGTGGGTGTTTACTACAGGCCACCTGATCAGGAAGAGGAAGTAGATAAGGCCTTCTACAGACAGCTGGAAGTGGCCTCACGATCACAGGTCCTGCTTCTCATAGGGGACTTCAGCCACCCAGATATATGCTGGAAAGACAACACAGCTAGGCACAAACAGTCCAGGAGGTTCCTGCAGAGCACTGATGATAACTTTTTGACACAGGTGGTGGAGGAGCCAATGAGGAGAGGTGTGCTGCTGGACCTTGGACAAACAAAGAAGGACTGGTTGGAGATGTGAAGGCTGGGGGCAGCCTTGGCTGCAGTGACCATGAGGTGGTGGAGTTCAGGATCCTGCAAGGAGGAAGCAGGGCAATGAGTAGGATCGCAACCCTGGACTTCAAGAGAGCACACTTTGACCTCTTCAGAGACCTACTTGGAGGAATCCCATGGGTTAGGACCCTATAAGGAAGAGGGGTCCAAGAGAGCTGGTTAATATCCAAGGAGCACTTCCTCCAGGCTCAAGATTGGTGCATCCCTATGAGTAAGAAGTCAAGCACTGGAATAGGATGCCAGAGAGGTTGTGGAGTCTCTTCCGGAGATATTCAAAACCCGCCTGGACATGATCCTGTGCAATGTGCTCTAGGTGACCCTGCTTGAGCAGGAGGGTTGGACTAGATGATCCCCAGAGGTCCCTGCCAACCTCAACCATTCTGTGATTCTGTATAAAATAAAATTTTTATGAATAAGGCAATTCATTCTATTTTTAACATCCTAGTGAATGGACACAACTGCATAATACTACAAGATTAATATGGACATATTTTATGAGACAATCTCAAATGTTTTTTATTGCTTTCTTGTTTTATTTTACAGTTTCTCAAATTTCTGATAATTGTTTTCTCTGGGGAAAGCACTAGAAAGCTGACTCATATGACAGTAAAACTAGTGGCAATTTACCTGGTCAAAGTGGTAAAGCAGTTTACCAAAATTTTTTCTTTTTTGTCATCTTCAATTCTTTTTCAGTAAAAGTATATTTTAAAAAAAGTTGAGATTGTTAAAGAAATTTATTTTTATATTTATAATAGTTTAAGGCATTACACATATCGACAGCAGAGTGATAAAGAGATAGTCTGGTCAATAGTTTTATTTATCTCTGTCTTTTCCTTTTTGTTATATGCATTTGCACTACTTCACATTTGGTAATCTTCACTGAGGAAACGTGAGACAAGCATCTACAATGTGACATTTCACAGATCAAAGTCCACAGATTTATTTTACCAATAAATCAAGTTCAAGATTTTGCCTTAAAACTGGCTAAAGGTAAAAGCATGCTTAAAATGTAACCAGAAAGCAAACATCGCACAATACAATATATATAAACTCAAAAAACCCCCGCAGATGCACGTCATACCTCAGGGTTGAGACTGAAAGCTTTTGCTGGTTTTCCAACACAAAGAAAGTCAAAGATAATTTCTTTCATTGCAAAATCTAAACGTTCCTAAAACAGAAAAAATATTGCAAATCACTGTACTGCTCATTTTTGCCACTTATTTTCTTTAAGGCAATATAATGAAAAACAGTTTAATTGGGATTTACTTAAATGTATGGAAAATCGGATTTTCAGAAGGATGCAGAACATGTTATCAGACCTAAGCTTTCGACACTGCTGTATGTTGACAAATTCTGAAATTCTGGCTACTTAATTCATATTATTTAAATAGAAAATGAGCCATTTTGGAAATAAGGCTTTTAATTATTTCATTTAAACTATGGTAATTACGTTACTAACATATTATTTCATATAAAAGGAGCTTATTCACAGATGGAGCAGTTCAGGGAAGAATTTAAGCATCTGTTGAACTCATTGCTATTCAGAGACTTTATCTTTAAGTATGTGCTTAAGTGCTTCTGCTCAATGGGAATGTTTTCTGATCTGAACGAATAAAAGAGATGAAATTTCCAGCACTGAAGGAGAGTTTCTTTTAGCAATTCCGAATTGTACTGGTGAAAACTAAGTGTGTCAATTATATGCTGAACTTGGTTTTCTTCTGAGTTACTGTTTTAAAAGCAGTATAACTTCACTGTCATATATAGTATGACTGATTCCAGTATCATGACAAAATATGGCTCATTATTTTTAGCTTTATCCACAGTCAGAGCTGGGCAACCAACGTATTTTCTGACTTGCTGGCAATTCCAAAAACTGACAAAAAAGTGCACTTGAGTTGAACTGGAAACATTTTTATTTATTTTCAGTAGAATTAAAGTAATCAAAAACTGTTGGTCGAAAGAAGATTGCAACAACTTGATATTAATTTTATCCTTGCCTAGATACTGACAATAGGGTTGCAAAATGTGACATAAAAGAATTTTATTTATTCATTAATTTGTTATTAGGAAAACAAATTATTCATTATTTGGAAATGCATACACATGGTTCTCGCATACCTGTGCAATGAACTGTATTATCTTCACAAAGATGTTAAGAGGCATATCTCTTGGCACAACACCACGGGACCCTTTGGGGAAAAGTGTTGTGACAATAGTAATAAGTCGACTGTAAAAGAAGGAAAAAAGCATCAGCCACATTTCTAGTCATTGCAGTGATATTAGCAGGTGGACCATATTCAATTATCAGGAAACATATGTTAGAAATCTTTCCCATTTAGAAAGTCTAGCATATATTTTCTTTGAAATGAAAAGATAACATGGCATTTTGTCCTGTTACTTTCTTACAAATTTGACTGAATTATTTTGTTTCATTACTACATTACCATGTCTTCACAGGCTACATCTAGTCCACATGGCCTGATTATCATTACAAATACAGCACCTTACCTTTGGGTAGCTGTGTTGCTTTCACATTTAATTCTGATCATGTAAACCCATAGTAGTCTATACAGAGATTCCAGTGCAACTCGAGCCATTTTGGGGTCTTTATTCTAGAAGAAATATATAATGTAAGAATAAACTTCAAGCACAGATTAGAGAAGTTCTGCACATTCACTCTTAATGGATGCAAAGGTTTGTAGTTTTTGTAATAAAACCACAAAAGGATATAGCCTCACAGCTCCTCAATACCCCACTCCTGAAGCTGGGGGATGCTTATGCATCTGACCTACCTTTCTTAGTATTATTTAAGTTAGCAAAAAACCTAAGTACAATTTTAGTATAAATTGTGTTATGATTTAAAATCTCTATTTGAAACCAACTCAATTTGACTCTGAAAAGACAACCTCATCTTCAATTAACTCTGTCAATGCAAAAGCTGTTGCTCTATGGTGGAGACTTGGTATGAAAAACATAAATGAAAAATAAATTATTATGCAGTGTGCACATTCAAAAATGAAAGGACAAAAATTGATGCATGCATGCTTAGGTGGTTTAGTCAATGTGGCATCTGGGATCCATTTGACTGAACTGGATTATCTGTCTGCATTGCCATTTCTTTTTGGGAACTTTTGAGAGAGTATGAGAGTCTGGCTTTGGCTCTCTTTGGTCTTAGGCAGTTTTCTGTTTCAAACTTTGGATAACAGGTCCACTCCACAGTTTGCCTCTGAGCTGAGACAGTGGTTGCACCTTCTATCTGTGCCTTTTGTGGAGGCCTCTGAACCCTGGGGCCATCAAGTGGCAGTCTAGAGGCTCCTGCTTTGAGCCAACCACCTCAGTGCTCTGCTCATAATGGCCTTTTCGGTAGGCATGGGCCATCCTTTTGCACGGATCCACCTTAAGTGTGGGTGCAGAATGGGACATTAGTTATTGCATGAGTAAAAGAAATAAGGGGAAATAATAACCGTAACTAGCACACAGGTATTGAACACTATGTGCTAGTCAGGAAGCACAGATTGTAGTGAAAGACGGTCCAGAACTTCAAAGATCTGGCAAATGGTAAAGGAATAAGGATGGATACATGGAAGAAAAAACTTCAAGTACTCAGTTTAGTTTTAGAGGTTTTTTTAAATGAAACTTAGACTGAAACAGGCACTGGAATCAGTGTGTTGCAACTAGCCACATTTTGATAAAGGAGCAGCAGGTGCTCTGTTTGAGAATGCCTTTGTGGAAAAAAAACAAGTTAATATTGGTTCAGTTTTGGTTGTCACTCAAGCTACCAACTTTTGTTAATAATCTTGTCTGCTGTGCAGCTGTTTTTCTCAGGCTTGGTTCAATTAAGAAAAACAGGAGAAATTTAAACTAGGTAGGAGAATACTTTTTTTTGTTATTTTACAATAGATCAATAGTGCACACTGTGTACTAAATATTAACAAAGCTCTAATACAGTATTAAAACCAGAAGATGCTAACCTTGAGATTGGAGAGGCAGTTGTTGAGGAAAATATGCCATCTGTTTAAGAAGAATTGCTTCTGACTGACACAAAGCAGGCATGTTACCAAAGGATACAAAGCCTAAACAGGAAATGGATGATGCTAACATATTATTTGCATGTCAACAGAACATTAAACTAATTTCAGAGAACTACTGTAAATTTAAAGCTTTAACTCTTCCACTTTGTGCAATACATATTGGCTTACATAAACATATCATTAAGTAGCACAATTTAAAAGGAACATTTCTCTGAAACTGTTATAGACATATCTTACGGATGAACCAAAAGCCTGTGTACAGTAGTTCAACAAACACAAAGATGGGTCACAACTTTATAGTCTCACAGGGCTAATTTTAACTCAGAAATGATAGCATGGAAATAAACACCCTGTAATATAATAACAACAGGACCCACACAGATTATTGGGACTTGTGTATATTCAAATACCATAATATCCCTCAAAATCTGCAGTCAGGACATTTATTTGGAGGTGTACCCAACACCCTACTGAAGGGTATTTAACTACAGGGAATGTCTAGGTCTGCTGGTGGGACATCTTGTGAGCTGGAAAGTAAAAAGAGGCAAAGGAGAAAGCAGAAGTTCAAATACTGGAAGTTGGTCTCCTTGTCAACACTCAGCTTTGTTTGACACTCATCTTGCAAATGTCAGACTAAAAAAAATAAGCTAAAAAGTACCTATCAATTTTGAAACTGACTTTGCTGTTTCAGCCTCTTTTCTGTTTCAGTTCTCATATTAATGTACCCAATCAGGACTTAAAAATGATTAATCAAAAAATAAGGCAACTTTCTGTATCTTAAAAAAACAATGTTTCTCAAAATTAATCCTACAGTTCTAACTTAAGTCACAGCTTGAAGTATAAATACACCATAAAACCTAACTTCTGATCCTATAATATACAATACAAATTACCTATAGCCAGATTAGACTCAATTTCTTGAACAACTAGCAAATGTACATCTAATTTCTACTTTTAAAACCTTAATGCAAAAGAATACATAAGGCAAAGGATAATAAAATCTTCTTACAGAAAGATTTTTTAACAGATTAATATTATGACTATCATAGCTGAATACTTGACAGACCAGTTACAGAGTTTAGCAACATCCCAAGAGTGATACACCCCATCCTAAGGCAGAGCCCTCAGACAGAAGATACAAATCACCTCCTGGAGGTTCCTAATTCTCTCGGTTCACTATCAAGAGAGCCTCAATGACTAGCTCAGACTTTTAACAGGCCCTGGATAGAAAACTGAGGTGAGATGAATGCCCCCCATCCTGCCTGCACATTGAATCTAGCAATTCACAAAACACTGATCCTGGAACAGACGGTCCCCCTCCGACTCTAAAGAGTGTGCTTTCTTCCAGGAAGCCTGAAAACATGCACTGCAGCTATTTCTGCCAGCTGTTTGCCTTTCCCCTCCTCCTCCTTGCAGTGTTTGCGTTTCTAGTCACACCCTCAGAGGAATCTATTCTATTTTGTCACTTTTAACTATGTAGCCGCCAGTGTGGTATGTGTAGACAAGCAACCAAACACGGAGCCCCAGCTGTGCAATCCTTTCTCAAGCACGTAGTATTGAGTCTGGCAAGCAGAGCCACTAGTTTGGGAAAGTTCTATCTAGTGTAAAAACTGTACAGCAAAGCTCTTATCCTGCTGTAGTTTCAGCAATGTTTTATAAGGTCAGCAGAGCGGAATAGAGCCACATAAATACAAGAGTGAAATTGGAAATCCATCCCAAGTCTCCCACTAATTTAGACCGGATAAGGACTTCACCCAGGGGAATGCTCTGCCTCTCCCTCGGAACTGAGCGGGGGCTGACGCAACGGTGGCAGCAAGGACGAGCACACTTTTGCAATCGCCAAAAAAGGTTCACTTGTACTAGTGACTGGCATTTACTGGGAACAGGGAAGTCTTTTCGACTTTCCCATACAACAGGGAAGGATGAACAATAACTTTCTTTACTGAAAAGGTCCTAGACTTCAAAATGGATTAGCTAACGCCACAGTGCTGACGTGCGCTGACCCAGTTGGAGAGACAGAATGCTTAAGGCGGCCAGCGTCAAACTGACTCAGATCTTCATTTAATTCAGATCAACTCACGCTTCCAAAAATATACTGCTGTGCCACTGCTCATCTTACAAGAAAAAAATGAAGTAGAGAGCAGCACAGTAGCCAAGTTACTCATTTAAAAGGGCATGTGTTATACATATTTTAGTTCCTACAACGTATTATTTAAGCCCTGTGAAAGAGTTGTTCCCACATGCCTCATTTGTTCTCGCTTGACAAGCAGTGAACTCTCTTCTTTCTCCTCCCCTCCTAATGGTTGTACACAATAAGTATAAGAAAACCTAACCATTTAATAATCATAAACCCAGAAGCTGAAAACATCTGTTTGATTCAGATTGATTTAGACCATGTTTTGAATAAACTAAATACGGTTAATTTCTGTAAAAACAATAACCTTTTCTGGAAATAGAAATGTATTAGTTATAAAGACAAATGCAGAAATAAGTTTTGCAACTAATTCCAGGAATTTCCCAAGAGTCTTGCTCAGAGATATTTCTGATGAAGAATTTTAGCCTCTGCTTCTCAGGGTTACTAACCAGTGAATGCTTCTTTCGTGAGGAAAGTTCAAGTGTTGTATCATACAGGCTTTCAACGAAGTTCCTCAGACAGGGGACATTCACTTCATTTTTAACAGCCTAAAAGAAAATTTCATGTTAATAACTCATTATTTCACAAGCTGTTTTATCTAATTTAACAAAATTATGCAAACCACACAAAAAATAAACTCACAGCAGCTACAGGGACAAGAATTTCAACAAACAGTCCTGCCAATGCATGCTTGATATCTTTGTCTTTAACTTCAAGGAAATAATGTGCACATTCCTAAAGCAAAACAAAACAAAAAAGAGAAACATAAATTGCATATCAGCTGGAACAAAGACATCCAAATATTTGCTGAATGCACATCATGTGTTAGTGCCTATTTTTATCTTGAAAATTCCACAGAAAACATTTGATTTGTGTCCTAAGTTCTAAATCTGCATTCTGCAGCAAGCACAAAGCAGGACATAACTCCTGAAGCAGACTAAGGCTCTGCTTGCTGCTCTAAGCATGATAACTCAGAAACTGGAGAGCTTATTCCAGCTGTGCAAGTTGTTGCTTTGGGGAGCCAAAGGGAGCCGGACACAGGGGCCGAACTCAAGCCTTGCTGGTGTATATGTTCAGGAGCAGGAATAATAGCCCACAACACTGCTTTACATAATGCTCTGGGAGCCATATAGGACAGAAAAGGAACTTAATTTTCTGGTAAAATACTGAAGGCAAGGAACTCTAAATATTTTGAGAAAAAATTCATTGCTAAATACATTTCAAATTAAGAGTCAATATCGAACTGTGCTACGTGAAGAAAGAAACCCGTGGTTCAAACCACCACAAATTCCAGCCTGCAACTGGTAGTAGAGGGAGAGAAAGCAAAAATGTACTTTTGTCCTAAACATGCAGGGAGCTACTATGCATGTAGCTGTGCTGCTCCGGAGTAGGGACGAGGAGATACGCATCTGCTCACTCCTATTTGTCTTCACAGCTTCTCTGAGAAGGACAACAGAATCATGTTGCTGTAGTCACTTTTCCTGCTCTGGGTCTAAGGTGTGAACAGCCACTGTCATTACAAGGAAGGTTGCTTTTCTTTGCACATGCATGCAAAACAGTTTACAATTTATCCCATGCAGAATTTTTCCTGACTACATTCAGGATTCTATACCTTCCTATATAACTTCAGTCCCTTCAGCCATTTATACCGCATAGCTGAGAGCCTTACGCAAAGACAGGTGTCTTCCTGAGTTTCTTCTGCAGTCAGTGGTGAAAGACAGGCTCCTCTGGAGCCTCTGGAGCTTGCTCCTGAGATCAGCTCACCCTTTAGAAGTGTCTCTACTAGAGCAGAGCTGGTGTGACAGAGCTTCTGGCTCTGGCACGGCACATAGGTACTTGATCTAACAGATAAATCACCCATAGAATCAAACGGTAAGTGTATTTCATCAAACTAAGCAAAGCTGGTTTCCCTACATACACAGTGAATCTTACGACACACTGTAGTACATGTAGGACTTAATTTTGTGCTTAGATACTCTAGTGATGAAGTTAGAGACCATTTCCATCCAAATTTTGAGCCTACTGTATGAGAGTTTTGCCATTGCTTTCAACAACAGTGAACACTGGACCCCAACAGTGCTGTATCATAAGAATACAATGACATTCATGTTACTCGTGCACTGAACACACACTACTTTGATATCCTGCCAGCTCTGAATAACTTAAATGAAGTTAACAGAAAGGAAAATGTATTAATTTACTGCAACATGGCTAATTTGGACTTGCTGTTTCAAGGTAAGAAGAAAAATGAGTTGCTTCTGTGTTGTTAAATATGTTTTAAACACATTGGAAAATTAAAGTATTAGGCGATTCCTATTTAGTCCATACAGAAATGGCTGTGTGTGTCTGTATGCATGTGCATTTGTATTCCAATGTCAAATCCTTACGTGTCGGCATCTAACATTGAATATGGTTATTCTTCACTACGTAGAAAGCATCAAAAAGCTGATCTTAACATGGAGGTTTATATAAAACATTCATTTTAGCAGCACATGACTGCCTACATACCCATGATGGAGATCTCAAGAAGAAAGAAAGGAAAAAAAGTTAAGCCACATAAGCATGCTAATGGGAATGGAGCCCATCACATACTACTAACTGGAAATGTGGACTTTT
The DNA here is from genome assembly GCF_036370855.1 of Dromaius novaehollandiae. Taxonomy (NCBI): domain Eukaryota; kingdom Metazoa; phylum Chordata; class Aves; order Casuariiformes; family Dromaiidae; genus Dromaius; species Dromaius novaehollandiae. The sequence goes on from NC_088098.1 coordinate 194,674,023, forward strand.
AAAAATGTTTAAATATAGAGGACTTTCTTTCCTTTTATAAAACAATATAGTTTGTTAGTTTAAAGCATTTGTGAGAGAGTATGCTCGGTATTACTGGTTCTCACACTGGGTGGGTAGAGAGTGTACCCTACAGGAAGGGGGTGAAGACAACAAATCTAAAGGAAATTCCAGCCAGCTTTTGTTTCTTCCCTCCTCATTTCTTTGTCTTTCCCTCTGTGTCTTTCTCCATAAGAAGTTTCTCTCCTCTCTGGCAACTACGTCAAGAGCGGAACATTCACTTTGGAGGCTGTGTGCAGCCAGAGGGGGATTGCTAGGCAGGGTTGCAGGGCTGCGGGATGCCAGGATGGAAGGCTTGGGGTTTACAGAAGAAAACTCTGTCGGATTAGCAGGGTATGGGGAGTTGGGGTGTAAGGCTGCTGAGAAGTTAGTATGCTCAGGAGAACGGAGACTGGAGTGTTGAAGTTCAGAACACGCAGAAAGTAGTTGTACATATATTTATGAAGGAATGGTATGTAGGAAGTCACGCAAAGTATTACAGTAAAGATGAAGAGGAGCTCAGTTTAAGGGGTCTGAAAACCACAGTTCTGTGCTTAAGAATTTTACCTGCATAAACTGAAGAGAAGCTTCAAAGTCCTCCACAGGATACATCTTAATGCGAAAGAATTTCATTCCCATTATGAGACTGATAATGCTTTGAACCACATACGGGCTTTGTTCTTTATGCCGTAGCTCTTTTAACTCAGCCATGAATTTCTTCTTTACAGCAGGAAATCTATGAAATCATATTTGTTATTTTTTTTGTTATTGTTTTTTTCACTTGTTCCTCATTTGGTACACTATTATTAACTTCCTGCACTGTTATAGTCAAATATGAATAAATACAATTTTGCTGGTGCACATAAACATTAGGTAAAGTTGACAGCATGGGCTGTTGGAAATGTGCTTCTCTTTCTCCTCATGGTGTGAGTGAACTACTTCCCAAACACAATAAACTCAAGAAAAGAAAAAGGTGTACAGCCTGATCTTAGTCCCTTTGAATAACTGTATCTTTCCAATTATTTCCTTACCAGGCTCCTTTTTTACGCATGAGCTAACAGCATCATTAAAATAACCCGTCACATGTTTTTTGAAAATCCAGGATGAAAGATAGCTTTACTGGAAGTACATACAATGTTTTCAAAAGAAAATGCTTAAATGCTAACCATAAAAATATTCACATAGGGCGTTCCAGCTGTCAGTTGTTTCTAGCAGCCATTGCGGTATCATTTAAGCATTAGGTGCTACTGCGGGGGAAGGGTTTGTGCCCCTGTTTTGATGTCTTTTGAGACACATTATCCATTAAAATACCATATAGAAAAGTCATCCAATAGGACCTCCTGTCCCTGCTGAGATAATATGAAAAGAATGTCATTTTCATGAGCAGGTGTAGCAGGTAACACATTGCTACCGCCTCTGATAAGGAACACAGCAGAGTTGAAAGAAGTAGGTTGGGAGGAAGAAAACTTATACGGGTAGGAACATCTTAGCTAGGCCCTCCAGAACTGGAGGAGGACAAAAAAAAAAAAAAATTCATCTCCTACTTCCACAGAGAGAGCAAATATAACGGTTCATATGTGCTGGATTGAGCTCCATCAGAGCACAGTTTCAGCTGTGGAAAGCAACCTGAAGTTTCAAGCATTAATGCTTCATTTAGTTCTAGGGATTTTTTGCTGTACCAAGAAAAGAATCTCATCTGCTCCACCACGTAACCGTGTTTCCTAGTGTCCTCTCCCTTAATGATTATAACATCCTGGAGTAGAGCACAGGTCCAGTCTGTATTTGACAGTCAGCTTGAGGCTTCAGATCCAGATGTCAACTCATGTGTTCATTTTGATGAAGCAAATTGAGAAGCCCAGCTAAGGCCTTAGCTGAAGTTTGTGAAAGTACTCTGATTTCCAGGAACTCTAACTGTTTTGGCTATATCTGGTTAAAAAAACAAGTTTGGCTAAGTTGCTTGGTTTCATAGAGCAGACTCACTGTTAGCAATATCAAGCAGTCAGGAGAGTGAGATCCTTGACACAGGTCTATGTTGAGGCAGTGGATTTCACCCTTCTGATTGTTTTGTGTTGTAAGCACACGATGAGATGTTATATTGGATACCTGAGTTTCAGAATCTATCTGCTTCCTCATTCAAAACTTAAGATTGGATTCTACAATGTGCTAAATGTCATTGCTGTACCGTCTACTGTAAAAAATGCAGGAAGAAGGATTCAGAAGCAGTTGCATTAAGTTCTAAAATGAAATAACTGCTAAGAATTTTTAAAATGTTGCTGCAGTGAAGTATGGTCATTTTTAGGTTTGCTGTGTTAAGAGAAAAAATAGCATATAGAAAAAAGATTAATCGAAATAGGTCTCTTCAACCCTTGAGGCTTTCCACAGATGTCATCAATGAGACAAGAAGAATAATGTTGCTGTGGTCTGGTTGAATTTATTCAGAATCACTTGACTAGATGGAGAAAGCCTGTGATTTCCTCAGCTTCTCTGCTCTAGAATGCCTGAGTGAATAGGTGACTTGAAATTTATTCCTACACTTTCTGTTAAGAAAGTGAGAAAATCAGAATATCCACATGCTGACCAAAGTAAAAATTCTCAGATTTTCTTTAGGTAAGGTATTAAATTATACTTACTTTGCTTGAGCTAGAACACCTATCACTTCTGCATACAAATCTGCAACAATATGCATATTTCCAGTGTTAGGACCAAGGTACCTAGCATGAAATAAGAAAGAATTTTTCTTGTCAGATAGTTGAGAAAGCAGGCTGCTTAAACCACTACAAGCAAATAATTCAGCAAGTATTTTTTTCATAGCATTTTTATAAGAAAAAGAGCCTTACCCTTCTTTATATTTAAAGTGCTTGAAAGCCAAGTTAATAACATCATGTACCAAACTGTCTATTACAGGATGAAGAGGAATCTGAAAATACAAAATAAAAGATAACTCTATACATATATTAAACTTTAAGCTGCATACATTAGTGCTAGTATTACTCCTGGCTATCTTCCCTACACAAATATTATACCAGCTGAAATAAGTAGCAGCTAGCAAATGAAATACCTGAAATGAGCTAGCCACTTATAGTTTACTTAGTTGAGGATAAATAGTTCAACTCCAAAAACTTGGCAAAATGAAGTCTGTATGAACACAGAATTCTGTGTATCCTATATGTGGAAGAAAGAACAATAATAAACAAATAGGCAGGCTAGGGCTCATGTTTTTATTACACTCTTTAAGATGGAAATAGAAACAAGTAAGATTCTTGAAATCAGGCTGTAAGACAAAATATTCTGTAATTTCCACCATTTATTACTTACTCCATACCTGTTTCAAAACTTCTATTAATACTAAAGAAAAAATAAAATCAATAGCCAGATCTCTTCTTTCCATCAAATAGTCCCTCTGCTGTTCATCACTGCAAAATCAAAACAAGAAACAGTGTTATGAGACATGCCATAACTTATATTATATGCCTTCTTCAGTTATACATATACAGATGACAGGGGATTGTATTTTACTTATCAAATTGTAGTCCAGCATCTCAAAAAGTAATGCATTGATATGCTTTTAAAATCTGAGAAAAATAGAACAAATCTAACTTGTTACATTCATTGATTTTCAGATGTTGAAATGCCACTCTTCATTTCTCCCCTCAATTTTTCCAAAAGTAGTGGTTGAGAATTCATAAACAAACGACATACTCTTTTAAAACATGTTGTAGTGTTATTTTTTAACTTTGACATCATTTCTAAGATGTTAAAATGCATTCGTGGTATGGAATGGTATGGTTGGTCCATTACAGAGGAATGCATGTCTGAGGTGAGTAGCTTACGATACAAGTAATATCTGTTTGGATCACCCTGCTCACAGTTTCAAAGTACTTTGAAAAGTTGACATGAAATGAACAATTCGTTCTGTAAAATGAAAGCTTAAAGGGCTAGTCCTGCAGTCTCTCTGAGGCAAAACCACCACCAATTTAAGCAAGACTTCTGAGTAAACAATAGATCCCAACACAATTCTTATACATGTAAGTACTTCACTGATTTCAACTGTACTTATGTGCTTATAATTAAGTATGCATTTAAGAGCTCTCCTTGATCAATGACAAAACAAATTATTTTCATTTTGGTTTTCTTTGTTTCAGATAACCTGAGAAACAGCTGGTTCTATGTACTTTTTTAACACTATTAATCGACAGAGTTGCCCCGTTTCACTGCTAAGCTGACTTTCAACTAGATTCTCGATGTGTTCCTGAAGATACCTGTATCTTAGCTGGTCTCCCTGCAACAGGCTCCTGTAATGGTCAGTGGAGAGAAAGAGGCACTTTAAGGTAAGGATTCATCCCATTTAAAAGCAGACATCTAATTGACCTCCACTGACCATAAAGTGAGCCTGGAGAGTCTGATTCAGGTAGGTGCCTGCATTGTAGGTATCTAAAACTTAGTTGCTACCCTTTTACTCCAGCAGCCTTGCTGGACTGGGATCCTAATGTAGGGAACTGCCAAGGCATTTCCAAACAGCAGGTTTGCCAGTGTTGATTCTCATGCTATTTTGTAAAGTGTGTAAAGGTAATACCAACGTATTCAGAGAAACTTAAGTTAAAAGAATATACCTGTAGTGAACATTCAGACCTCAGTATAAGCCAAGCTCAAGCTGTTGCCTTAGCACAGAGGAATCGCTAATCTTGAAAGAGATCAAGATATTTGTTTGTGGCTTTTTCTTTTTGTTTGCTTGTTTGTTGTAAGAGCTAAGTCAAGCTTCATAAAGCTCTTCAACAAATCTACAATTTTTTGGATTGAGGCTAGGTGTATATGAAATTCTGTGACTAACCAGAATGCTGTATCTAAAGTAAATCCTTCCAAGTGTCAGAGAATTACTGCCTGCTCACAAGAGTTGACAGAAACAGTTTACAGAAACCACTATTTAAATGACATCACAGCATCAAAAAAATGGCAGTCAGAACCAATATTTGAACTAAGAAGCATAATTTTAAATACACGATTGCTGCAATCCATCCATGCAAAGCCAAGAGCAGAGCTCCCGAAACATGCAGAGAAAGGTGAGAATAACATTCAACAACTAGAACGCTACAAAAGCTGATGGGTGAAATGGAATACATTTTACCTTGGAATCCATCAATAATGCATGTATACATATTCGAGATTATACCTTTTGGATTTAGTGCTTGTTCTTGGTCTGTACTCATGAGATTCATCTTCTATGCCATTTTGCCTTTTATACCAATCAAACAAAGTGCGCAGAATAGAGGGTAGGCAATATTCTGAAAGGGAGCTCATTGAGCTTATTACCTATGGAGAAAACACAACAAATTAAATGGTATTCAAGCTTCCTCTTCTCCTTTAAAAAAAAGTACTCATTCAATGATTAGACATGTTCTTTTTTATTTTCATCTCTTCTCTAAAGTTCTATATCTGTGCTCCACAAGCAATGAGTTAATATTCTGAATTTCTTGTTGAAACATAAGCAGAAATAGAATGTGCTGCATTTTGATAGTGTGTCTTTCCAGGAATGATACTAAAGGGCATTAAAAATATGTATTCTATCTTACAACATACCAGAGAACTTATATTTTTTTGTTACATAATGTTGACAGCCATGGAGTTTGAAGCACATTATAAGGAAAGGAAAAGTGATGGATCAGATATACTGTCTTATGGGTTGTATCTGACAGCTGGATGCCCCTCTTCAAGCTCATGATATATTGAGAAAACTAATCAGCTCTGAAATAATCTTAACCAATGGAACATACAGGTGCATCTCACTATTAGCCTCACAAACTAGGTTACTTAGACGTCTCTACTATTCTAGTAATCTACTAAACTAGATTTGTTTCCTATATATATACAGGAAAATATATATAGTTGTATGTATCTTTGTGTGTATGAATAAATAAAATATAGTTAAAACTCATTCCTGAAAAGTTCCTGATCAAATAGCTTTAGCAGCATACTGGTTAAGAGCATTACTGCTCACTCAATATTAATGTGCTCTGTGTCACCAATTACAGAAATGTCATTAAACACAGTACTGCAGCAAAAATCATAAAGTTGCAATACATGAAAAGACCAACAGCTAGGGTAAAAAAACCAACATTATTATCCAAAAGGATTATATATGTGTTGTAAACAAATGTTCACAGCCATGGCATTTGAGTACTTCTTACAAAAAGAGAATAACATCTATTCAAACATCAAATATGAGTGAATTACTGACCTAGAGATATGTGACCTCTTCAAGATCCTGCAGGGCTTGATCCTGCAAAGTGCTGAGTAACAGCAGCAAAGTGCTGAAAAATGTACTTCATGTCAAGTATATTGATTGTGTCACTAACTCTTGGCAGGTTTACCCACTTGCTTAAACTTAAAACACCAAGAAAGTTTAAAGGCTTGTGGAAGAACAACAGTAGAGTCTAATGTCTCATACAAGATGAAGCTCATGTGAAGTCTGTGACTAAGACAAGAGTAAAGCAGGGAGACCAAGCACCTTAATACTATTTTCAGACTACCAAGACCTTAAATGACAACTTTTCTGGGATGACAGCTAGTTTATATAAATAGCTGATCTCTTTTGCTGTAAGTTTTAAGGTTTTCAGCCTCAGAACTTAACTAAATCACAGTGATGTGTAGTCTAAAGTTTATGAAACATTTTGAGGATAAAGTATTATTACTTTGATTGTAGTCAGGTATTATGGCTTAAAATTAAACATGGAGCATTAAAGTAGAAAGCTATATCAACTGCCTCTGTAAAAAAAAACAATAAAAAATTTGTTTCTATAAAAGTACTATTTTAGGAAAGTATACAGGTTTTCAATCCAGTGTTTTCAATATATTTTATTACCTGAAATGTAAAACAAGTTGCTGTGGAAGATGGTGTGAAGGCATTGCCTGCAGCAGTGACAGGAGGCCTTTCATGAAGAATTACAGCAGCCTGGGCCAAATTATACTAAAGCCCTCAAGCATAAGGCACTTAAATGCTTAAAAGACATAAATCAGTTCGTGTCAGTGCAAACTTCTACTCACTATCAACTGAGGACACTTAGACATTTCAATCGCTTCTCTATTGCTTTCAAAATGTTTTTCTGAAGTTGGCACAACATTGGTTGTTACTTATTAGATGTAAAGAAAAATGGCTTGCTGGGGAAGAGTATAAAACCCAGGAAGGACAACAGAGTTTTTTGAGAAAAGAATGTATTTTTCAGATGATGAAAAGCTCGTAAGTAAAAAATAAATAGCTGAAACCTAAGTATCTTTTAAGAGATCACAATATTTAACTGTAAGTGGAAACTTGTTTCAATCAGATCTTTCTGCATATTCTCTGAAGCATGTATCAGTGGTGTTCTCTAAATCTCAACTACAGAGTTTCACTCACCATAAAAGTCAAAGTGACTCCTGTTAAATCTCCTCATGCCATACTTTCTCAGATGAATTTACAGTGTCTGTCTTCAGCAGGGATAAAAGGTCAATATAACTTCTTTTTTAATCTTTCTGTCATTGCACTTTTAAGACAGGAAGGAAGGGTGGAATGGGCAAAGACCTGGCTCTCAGAGAACAGGAAGGGAGGGAAGTCTAGCCAGCGCGCTGGTTACTCAACCCTTTCATTTATTGGAAGTAAATCCAGGCGTGAGATGAATTCTAGCTCTGTGCTGCTCCTGAAAGGGAGTGCACAGATGTACAAATATGTCCTTGTTGTACAAATGATCATGTTCTTCCATCATAAATGAACTACCTACTGTATAGCTTTAGGATAAGAAATCTGCACAAGTACAGAGCTGTACAAAACTTGTGTCCACAGAGCATTAAATATACTTTATGTAAATGCTTAATATTTATTTTGGACTAATATGTAAAGGTAAATTTAATAAAATTCTACCCACATAGTTTGCTACAATTTATGCACCTTCATAAAAGTCTTATTATATTGTCAAAACACAAATATAAGACATGTTTACACTAATAGCAGATCAATAATGCTGATTTCTATAATAACAACAAATAAATTCAAAACTGCACTCAACTTCCAACAATATCATTAATTTCTTGACTGTGGCTTTTTTTTTTATGCTATCCATGTTACGATGTATATGTCCATTTTATCGCCATTTTAATAAGGCAGACTGGCAGAATTTCATTTTTGCATAGTGTTAGTTTATTTTTTGCAAGTCTATCATTTGCACAGTGTTTGCATATTCTTTTTTAAATCAAATTCAAAATAATTGAACTGTATAGATTCAAAATAATTTACATCAGGAGAGATATCTTACATTTTCTATCAATGCTACCAAAAGCAGAATTGGATAGACATTGTCTTAGGTATATTTATGATACCCACAGCTATGCAATAATGTCTTCCCTTCATTCAACATTTCTTCCACTTCATGCATGTCTATAACAAAAAACCATAACTATAAGCAATATAGGTGCAAGAAAAATAAAAGCTGCAATGAAATCCTTGCTCTTTGAAATCAAGAGAAAAACTCTGATGTACCCCAATAAGACCAGGTTTTCATCTCCAATATATAAAATTAAGGGGATAAAGTTAATAAAATTCCTGTTTCAAATACTCTAGATTGGGGTGGGGGGGAGGTGGAGAGAGGTACTGCCCTAAACTCTAATCAAAGTAGCTAAATGCTATATTTGCTGTTGCGCCCTTTGAGACACGTCTCTCTCTTTTTCTGCAGATGATATGATTTATGAATAAGCCAACTCTCTAATGAAAAAATCTGTAAAATAGGAGCAAATAGTGCATTTGTGTTTATGAAGATATCATTTCATTTGCATCTCAGTTCTAAGCCATATTTTTGACAGGTCTGTGAAGTTAAATGTCTCTGCAAATTGTTAAAGCTGATAACTCTTGAGTTGGACTCACTAGTTTTCATTCAGGACCTTGGCTGTGTGCGTTAAAAAACAGGTCATCGTTATAATTTTTTTGGATGGGTAATTTCACCTTACTTGCTCATAAATCTGAAATGCTTATAGCTATTTTACTATGAAGATAATATTTTACATGAAAGCACATTTATTTCTACCACATTGCAAGTTCAGTTCTGTATGTGCTACCTTTAATTTTGCCTTCTGACTTAGTTTACACACTGTTTCAACCCAAACCTCTGAGCAGAGGCCAACGGCTGTTGCTGTGGCCCCATCAGCACCATTTTTTATACTTTCTCTATTATGTCCCTTCTGCTAGTGAAGAAGGACAATGCACAATAGGCAGTGAAAGGGAAAACATGAAGAGGGCCAACTAGGGCTATACACATGCTACGGAAAAGAGACTAATGATGCTGATGTGATTATTCACCTACTGTATCTAAAAAATATAATATAGGATGAGAATACTGACTTAGCAGATTATTATCAGCATACTAGCCACCACGTTTAAGCTGTTATGAAAAAGGGACACTTGGCCATTAGTATTTTGCTTAGCATCTTATTTTATGTATGAATATTTGTAGTTTTCACATTTATTATGATTACATTTTTATATTCCTTTTTTTTTAGCTTGCCCTATTTTTGACTTCTATCTCCTAGAAGTACATAAAACATAAAATGTTTCTGCTTTCCCATTTGCATTCTCTAATCTACTGCACTTTTAAGAAGAGAGTATTATAACTAAAATGAGCACACTTACGCAGTTTATACTGCAACTGTTAAAACAGGCACCTCATATGGACAGTTTCACAAGAAAACTAACAGTCCTGCTGTTAAGTATCCATTTCCATGGAAGTGCATAAGTAGGGCCAAAACATTACACTCATGTTGTATTTTTATATGGAAAAATGTCTGCTGGTCCAGGCTTTAACAGTGCCCTTTTTCTGCTTCCAATAGGGTCAATTCATAGAACATTTATATACTACGGCAAGAACAGAATATACATTAGTAGGGGCTGAGAGAAAACTAATAAAAATGTTTCCTTGGGAGAGGATAAGCCTCTTTCTTGGATAATCATGCTTTTTTTTCACCCTAGCTTTTGATCTTTTCATGTATTTCAACTTTATGATTTCCTGCAATAGGAAGTTTAAGTCATAGTTCAGTAGTACTATGTTTAGTAATGTTTCTGTAACTGGTGACAGAGAGTATATTAATGATGGAACTGTAGTGCTCTGTTCCAACAGGCAACTAGAGTTGTCTAGTCAGGAATTTTTAAAACATGTTTTTAAATATATTATAAAAATATGTAAAGCCATATATAAAACCTGTATCTATTTTCCTGTATCTATTTTATTTATATATATGCACATATAGAAAGGAAAATAAAGTCAGTGTAAGTAACGCAGTTTGCAAGGCGAATGGTGAGATGTTTTGCATGTCAGGATAAGTAAGATTACTTCAGAGTTCATGCATTGCTCAAGATACTATCCTGAGTTTGAGGAGGGCGATGCAACTGGCAGCCAGACAGAGTCTACAGGACAATACTGCTGGGTACGTGACGTCTGCCTAACGGGAGTCACTGATACTATATCCATATGGCTGCAGGATACTTACGCAAGAAAAAAAGTGTGTTGATGAGAACCATGCTAAAAATGGTGTTTGAGAATGGGCAGAAAAAATGCTGATTCTCTGCAAGCCAGAGATAAAGCTGTTTAGGGGAACTAAACGATACTTTCCCATCATTTCAAGTGCTTTGGGGGCTTCAGTGTTAAATTTAATTCTGAGTACTCTGGGTACCTAAAGCTCCATTCTGTCAATCTTAAGATACTGCAAAGCTTTAGCTTGGCTCTTTTTTTCCATATCTGTAGCTGTCCTGCAAAAAACATACAGTTTTTAAACTAGGTCATACCTTACTTTTGCTACTTGTTAATTTATAGATAAAAGATGTGGCTCGACTCTTTTCAAGTGACTAGTGACTTGGCTACTTTAGTTTCACCTATCAATTTAATTCAAATTAAAGAGAGAGAATTTTGATGAAGTTTTAAAAATCGGCTCTATAAAAATTACATTCCTGTGATAGTGTGTCATTTTTGATGCCTTCAAATTGAAACGGTCAAAATTACTAGATGTCTCTTGAAAATGCTTGTTCACAGGGATTTTCCCTCTTTTCCTCTCTCACTTCTGTATTAAAAATGTCTGGAATGTCATGTATGGCCTTTCCTGGTTTTGCTAGATGACTTTTTGAGTGTTCGAGGAATAAATGCCAAAGCATTTCACACATTAACTGGAAGAAAGAAGCAAGGGATTATCAACCTGGTTTTCCTTCTTCCCATATGCTCTTTAAACATCTGAGTTAATTTATAAAATAAATTCATTGCTCTGTTTTACTCTCTCTACTCTAGCTGAGTTCTATCAAATCTCTAGTGTGAACTACAATTTTTCCAATTAAAATCTGACTTGAATTTAACCAAATTAAGATGATTTTGAGAGGTTCGAACCACATTCTTGAGAGTAGTCACATCAATCTCACACATTTCAGGCCTCACCTTCCAATCATGAAGCACTAGAAGACCTCAGAATGGTTGTACTGCTCAAGAGTAAAACAACGTGACACCTGAAAAGTGAAATGCTGCCAGCAAAGCAGGCTGAGGCAGACAGCTAGTTTGAAAATTTGAACCTGGAGAGTTTGGAAAATTTCAAGCAACTGAAGACAAGGTCTTCTGACAGGAAGTCTAAGGCAAGCTTGGCTATATACTTTTCTACTAACTCTCTACAAATAGCTAGATAGGTAGGACTACAGGCAGACACACGGACAGAATTGTATACAACTGTTGCGTACAGCAAAAATTTGCTTTTGTTTGTTTGTTGTCTGTATCTGTTCCCCTCCCAACATTCATAGTCAGTTGCTACAGCTGGAAATACATAATTGCTTCACTCTAGGAAGCATGCACTATTCTCATCCTGAATTTATTGATGTTGTTCAGTTTTCTGTCTACTCAGCAATAACTAGAAGAACCATAAATCTTCTAATTCATCCTTGTAAGGGGCCACAGTTTGCCTAAGCATGAATATTTAATCAAATCACGGCCACCCACTATGCACAAAGTTATGTATTTGTTTAACACACTGCAGGAACACTATGACAGGGTTTGCATATGGGCAGCTTAATTTGTTATTCTTTCCCATTTATGTGCAACTCTTTTCCCACAGGAAGGGAAAAAAAGTAAAAACCTGAAATTAAGGTCAAAAATACCACAAAAATTTTCATTAGGCAGCCAGGGGTGCCTAGCTTACAAAGCAGCTTACTTAGCGTACAGGCGCGGGCTTCCCTGCTGGCTCCCTCCATAGTCAGCAGAGATGGGCAAGGAGCTCCCGAGGACAAGGCAGAAGTCCTGCCATCGCTCCTGATCTGAACTGCTCCTGGAGCAGGCTGCTTCTCCCCATAAAGAAGCTACAGAAGAACCTAGAGAGCTTCACTTCGTCACACTAAAATTAACAAGTGAGCCTTTCTGAAGGCTGCCAGGGTCTCACAGGCATCTTTTGCTTCTGATACAATGCATCTCATGTACCAGAAAATACAATAAATCAAGTCAAATTCATTTCAGGTTCTGAAGTCCTGCCCATACCTATCCCCTCCCGCAAAGTTAAGCTAATCAATATGGTACCCATAGCATGCAGCATTTGCCGTAGTTGCTTCCAAAGTTGTCTCTGTTGCTGCTGCTTCTCCTATTTCTCCTATTTCTGTCCCTATTTCTGTATTTTGGGCACCACGAACAGTGCAGTAGTGCTGGCAGTCCCAGCTGATGGTGACAGTGACAGCAGGAAGCTCAGCAGTAGGCGCTGAGGCAGGAATGGTGGAGCAGCAAAGAGCTTAGTTAAGACACACCTCCTCTGTTGGGAGCGAGTTTTGGCAACCTTTATGCAACTTAAATTACTTAACAACTGTATTTCTGTTCCTAATCTTTCTTTGTATAAAACCAGGTTATTTATTTAGGAATTTTTTCTCGATAGATACATTTTTTTCTAAGAAACAGACTGCTTACAAAAATTAATTCTCTTGCATCATCAGTAAAAAGTGTATATACTACCATTGTGCTTTTTTTAATAGTTAGTGCATCTTTGGTCACATAATCCATTTATTAACCTCATACCAGGTATAAATTTCATTTTATTAAATAAAATTTTACAAAAGTTTTATCAAATAAAAGCTAATTCATAATTTAAATTCTATTTTAATTTTTAATTCCTTTTCTCTGCCTGCTGCTTTCCTCTAATTGTTATTTACCTTGTCACATATAGGCATTAATCCTGACAACTGAATTTATGCTCAATTTTAAAAACAGTAGGATGGCTCAGCCTATGTGAAGTGCCACATACACATAAGTTGTGCTGGGTCACAGCTACAGATACAAAAAACACTGAAGAGACAGAAGGCAATGACAATGATTCTGAAGGCCCTTATGTTTACCAAAAAAGAAACACCCATAAAAGAAATACCTGGGACCATAAGCCTGTTGCAAAAAGGAGATATACTGAAAACATGAAAAGGTTGCTGCAAAACCTCCACCAGAGGAAATAGACAGGAAATAATACGTGTCCAATAAGCAGAAAAAATCAGTAAGTACTATGCCAAAAACAGTAAGTTCGGAAATCATGGAAAAGCCTCCTAATCTGAAAATAAAACTTTTAGACAGAGCGCTCATAATTCTACTTAAGTACATTGAAAGATTTTGCTTTTGCAGTATGGCATAACAGCATTATCAGGACATGAGACTGCTTTCCAAGTATTCAGTTTATAGCCTGAGAAATGGAAATCAGAAATGGAAAGCAGCATTTGAAGTTACTTACTTGATCAAACTGGGGGTCTTCTCCTCGTTGCAGAGATTTGGTCAGTGGCTTTTCCTGAAAGCAAATGTATTAAATATGTATTACTTAAGATTAATATTATCATACATTCTAGCAATTCTACTATTATTTTTCTGATAGATTTTCACTCATATAATTTCCCTCCTGATCAGCTTTAATGCTGGAGATACTATTTGTTTCATATACAAAGAAGCCATCTGCATGCCTATGAACTAATACTAAAACAGCATCTTTAGTGTCTTTCAAAGAGAGGAAATGATTAACATTTATTATGCCTGAGTTACAGACTGACAACCATAAATTCTTTCCAAATTGTAAAGTGTACCCAATATTTCCTCTAATACATAACCAAGAAGCTGTATTTAGGTACAGGATGCCTTGTTACAGTACTGCTAGGCAATGCAAAAATGTTTATACATATCACATCACAAAGCACACGGAAAGAAAGGTGATTACAGAACAAGCAATCAAATATCACAAGCTTCATTTTTAGTGAAGATAATTGTGGAAAAATGGCTGTATTATTCACAAGAAATAATGCATTTTTGCTCCATAGGTGTTGACTTAAATTTCCTCAGAGATGTAAAGCAGCCGCAGAACCAGCAATGGAAGCAGATTTTTGGTGTCCGCTGTGTCTCAGGACACGCTCTCCAAGGACTCGGGGGGCCTAAGAGGACTGCACAGCTTGGAAGGAGCTCCCATGTGTGAAGATGGATTTATCTTTATGTTTTCTTGCCAACCAGGCTCAGTTCCTGGGGTGTATGGAAGTACATAGCTCAGTATTCTAGATATAGCCGACAGAATACAAAACATGAATTTTCTGAGCTGCAGGGAAAATAAACAATACATGAAGGCAGATGCACGACAGTCTGAAAAAAATGTCACCCCCCAATTCGGCACTGAATTCTGCTACTGCTTCTTGTGTCTGAAACGTGTCAGCTCCTTTTCCTTCTTCCCTCTCTTCCATAAATCATATACCTTTCTTCTTCTGCGACCACAAGATCTGGGCACTCCCACCAGCTCAGCATGAGATTTGCTGTTCAGTTTTCAGCAAACCATTACACTCATCAGCATCTGTTAAGGTAACAGGCAAAACACTATCACTGCCAGGGGATGTGAGGTGCAAAAGAAAGAAATGTGTAAAGCTGCTGAGATGACAGAATGGAAAGACTTACAGTGGTGCAAACATTTCTATTATTCAATGTTTTTCTCTGAAGAAAATATTGTTCAGTATAATCTGCTGACTGATTTTGAATTTAATTATGCTGATACACTCTTAATGCCAGCTGGCAAGGAGGCTGGCTGCAGGGTGACCACGGTATCCCCTGACTACCTACCAAATAGAAAAATCAACAATTTTTTCTACTGAGTCACTGATTTACTGAGGACAACCATCAATATTTTCACTGTTAGCTCTAACATACAAAGTGACTTCTCCAAGTTATGTCGGTGGTACAACAACTATTAATTAGAGCCTTATGACAGATAATGAAGACACACAATAAAATCTTGTAGCCTAGTAACAGACATATGAAACTACTCCACAATTCTCCTCTTCAACCTCTCCACCTGTCCTTCTCTACCTAGTTCTGTCTCATGGGTGGTAATACTTTTATCTACTGCTGCACACTGAAAACTAAAGCAAATAATCTTTCAAAACTAGTATTCAGTCATGGACAAACCAACATCCTGAGAATCAGTGGCAATTTAGAAAAGAAATACCACATAAATTTTTTTTCTTTCTAATTAAATTTCTGATTCTGTTACAGAAGCTCTGTTTTACCACAGAGAAGCTTCTTAAGGTCCATTTCAATAAAGAGGACTTTGTCATCCAAAAGTTTTAGGTCACAATGCCTAACAATGCAATGCTTGGCTTTTAGCGCAGAAGCTGAAATGCTGCAGAAGATGCCTTCGGTGGGTGCAGAAGATGCCTTTGGTGTCTTAGGCAGAAATGAGGGGTGGGATTCCTCATTACATGCTTATTTTTACGATAGGCAAAGTTAGATGAAACAAAATCTGCTCTGAGAACCTAAGTCTGAAACTACAGTCCAGAAAAGGTCCCAGTTGCCTGTTGCCTATCTCTGGAAGTATTCAAACCTCACAAATGCTCCAGGCACAAATGACTGTGCCTTTCCCCAGGGGCTGAGGGGCTCTGAGTTAGTGAAAAACACCTCCATCCTGAGAGGGCAATGCAACTCAACTCTTGCTGTAAGAACTGTTTAAATATCTTTTAATAGATAAAATAAAAAACAGAATCACAGACTCCCTCAACAGTCTAATTCTTTCTCAGTATCTGCCTCAGCTTCCAGTCAACTAGCAGCCTGCTAGGAAACAGGGTTTCCTGCAAGGTCGCCTGCATGAGTTTCACACTTCCTGATAGGAGAACAAACCACACTGAAATCCTGCCCGAGCTATGTTCTATGTTCCCTTACATCAGAGTATTACATAAAAAAATTACAGAGTATTTACATAAAAAAGCAATGCTACCCACACCAGCTTGTTACCTGAAAGTAAAAGGGAATGCATAATCAATTAATCCATACTCTAACAACCAGAATACACTTCAATGTCTTCCTCATAACTAGGTTCACTGTGAATGACAGATTCATTTTGGAATAACAGCATAGGTGTCTTACAGTCTGACCAGCTGGACTAGGCACACATTAGTAAAACAAATTCTGCAGGTAAAAACTCCATAAATAGAGATTTTAGTTAACATGACAAGTGTTCCGCCTGTATTTTAGGCAGTGCTAAAATGTATACAGTTTCCTGCTAACTGTGAAAGCCATTTTGATTTCACCATGAAATGCCTAAATCATCTTTTCAACTTTAAAATCAAGTTAGGTATTGTAGCACCTATCCTTTAGGTGTTTGAGTTCTTTAATGACTTGCCCATGAAATATTCCTTCCTACTTAGGTACTCTTGTGAGTACCATTACTGCAGTTTTTAACAAGTTTACTTCAAGGTAAGTGAAAAGCTTCCTTCTATACCTCTGCACAAAGGGCCATCAATATGGAACCGGGAAGCCTTAATGACAATTTGTGTCTCTTCATGCTTAATTGCTGTCCTCATATTGTGCAACTTTTTTACAGTAAAATTAATGCGTTACTAATTTCATTATTATATTTACTTGCATTCTCGTATAATTACATTTGATATTTACAGTAAGTTTTGAAATACTTTCTTTCTTTTCTTGATAATGACAGTTTATTACTTCTTTCAGAGATAGGCTAAGCAAGCAAAAACTGAGTCAAGCTTACTTTGGAGTATTGCCCTGAATCACATTGTGAAAATCCTCCTTTGTTTGCAGTCAGAAAGCACTTAGGTGATGACAATGTTGGAATTTATTTTTTTAAAAGTACAGCTATTCTCATAATCACTTTTTGAGAGCTGTAGATACAACTCACCAGTAATAAAGAAAAAATAAGCACTTAACTGAAATTTGAAACAGAGCATCTTGAGGAAAGGATCACTGAATAAGGTTAACTTGCTCAGAAAGCAATGCTGCAAACTGAAGTACTTCTTTAGTGCTCTGGAGTCCATAAGTGAGCCATTCACACAATTTAAGAGCAATCTGATAATAGAGCTCATTTTCACAAAAAGAAATTGCTCAGTACACTAGACTATTCTCCAAGAGGTCTTGTTTGTATAGCTCGTTTCATAATTTCAATATTCAGTAATTGAATTTGACCTTCAGTAAACATATAGCATTACTTCTGCTTCTTGAACTTGATTATTGTTGCTTTCTTGGCGAATTTAGGACCCAAAAGGAAATTCAGTTTGTGACATCTGAATCGGAGTATGTTTTCCAAATGCAGGATCAGAATTTCCCCTAAAACCATATGGGTTGCTATCCTCATGTTGCTTTCATTTTGACTGGAAATGCTTCTTATCTTGGAAGTCTCCCTCACTGCAGTCAATGTTTTATTAATGTTATGGCTATTACTATCTATTTCTATACAGAACAATGATAAGATACATCCAACCAAGACTGCAGCTGAAATGTGCTACACACCATAAGCTGTGAGCAGTCCCTGCCCATAGGACCTTATAGGGGAACAGACCAGGGCTTTCCCAACTGCGGGACATTTACTACAGAAACGGGTCACAGGCTGTGCAACAGGCTGGGTGGCAGCAGCAGCAGAAGGCAGCCCAGGAATGGACACAGTTGAGGACACCTAATAAATGCCAGGAATGGTTTTGTTGCCATAGCTTCCAAGATCTCTGGTCTATGGCTTTCACTGTGGCCTTTTTCTTCCCTTCACCCCATCCTGAACCTACTGCTGTTTCTGCCTCTTTTCCCTCTCTCTGTGCTCTTGGCCAGGCAGCAGCTGCTGCTGCAGCTGCCTCTGTCTCTTCTTTGGTCCCTGTTAGCGTGGCTGCTCTCACCACTGTCTCCTTGGCTCTTCCTGAGCATGACAGTGCCCTGACTCTGCCTGCCGTGAATTCGGCTCAGGCTCAGCCCAGCTGGACCCAGGCTCACTGTGGGAAGCCAAGTGCCTCCGCACACACTCCCAGCAGTCCCAGTTCGGGAACAGGGTGCCCACAGTGGAGCTCCTCACTGTGCTGCTGCAGTGAATGGCCATAGCCTGCTAAAGCCAAATTTGGAGACTGGAGAGTTAGGAAAACTCAGAATAGAAGTTATTATTATTTACTATATTATTAATGATTAGATAATGAACTGAGTAAAGACAAAGGGGCAGATACAAGCATGTTTTTAGTGCCTAGGGGTTCCTAAAAGTATGAAAGGATGATTCCCTGCATGATGCATATAACAAATGATAGCATGAGGAAGACACTGCTGAGGAAATTCAAAGACAGCTCTGGCCATCACAGAGAGAATTTTAAGATAATAAATATCTCTCATTTGCCTCATTTTTTTTTCCTTTCTGATTCTTGCCTGTATCTAGCACTGAACACCACTGTCTTAGCACAGAACATCAGAATTCAGGAAAGGTTTTTCTGTTATCTGAAAGAGCCTTCCTGTTCCATCTTATCTCAACTATGTGCTAGTGCTTTAAGCATTTTTTCTTTATGTAATAGATCATTTCTTCTTATCTAGTGTTAACTCCTTGCTTATTCTTTACCACTTAGTTCTAATATCCTTATAAATCAATTTTTTTTCATTCTATGCAATATTTTGGATATTGTTGCTATGGCAACTACTGTATAAAATATTTTTGTATTCCTGGCAGACATTTTCATCATGTACCAAAGGTTCATGCAAAGCAAAGACAAGGTTAAAAAGCATAATAAAATGAAATTGCCTTTGAGTAATAGATTCCATGGCAGTCTAATTGCCCTGGAGATAGATTCATTTAAAAGTTTTTTAAAAAAGTTAAAATGTTTTCCAGCCTTAAGGCACCATTTTATTTTTATTTATTTTCTTGCCCACCCAATTCAGAAATGGCAGAGAGGCCCTTTTATATTATGAGTTGACTCTTTTTGAGTCTCTGTAGCTATAATACATTCTACAGAAATGTCTTCCAAATCTTGTATGAATAGGTAGGCTGAATGTGGAGCCAAAAGCTACAACCACAAAATATGAATAAAGAAAGTTTTGATTAATTTGAAAAAGCCCACAGCCTTCTGGACTGTAAAAATCTTCAGATAACTTCAGAATAATAGACTCTCCATAGTAACATTCAAATTTTTAATCACTAAGCTAAACATCCTTATTTTGTGTCTGAAGTTGACCCTTCAGTTGTATAATCTCTATTTGTTCACACTGGAAACTCCCATGAATATGCATTAGAGATGAACTGTAAAGATCAGCAAAGACAATTTTGCCTTTAACATTTGAAACTATCATTTTTCAAAAAAAAATTATATCCTATCTTTTTGAATTGACAATGCTTACAAAATGAAATGCTCACCTAAAAATTAGTTTCCTTTCTGAGTGTCACTGCTGTTGTGAAAACATTAATAGAATCTATCAACACAGAATACGATGAACAGGCAATGGCAGATTGATATTTTATTATATTTATAATAATATACTAAATATAACATTTATAATTTATCTAAAAAGTAACATATCCATCAAAAGCCCTGTTCATATGCTCACACTAAAATACTTCTCCAATGTCAGTCAGCTACTTTTACCAGTTAATACATTAATGCTTTTTTGGAGTTGCTACACAAATATAATTGTGTAAATTTACACAGGGACAGCTTTTCTCAACCGCCTGTCACAAAACTGAATGTTCAGGGAAACATGAAAACTAAAGGATGCTGTAGTGCATATTAGACTTCATTGTGTCACCATATTGTAATGATATGTAATGCCACTAACATGACAGTTAGTTCCGTTCTCAGCAACCATTAGACACGTTATTCCCACCGAACTACAACTAGGCCCCATGTTACTGACTTGGAGAGAACCTATATTTTTATAAGGTCATAGCGGACACTAATATTTTGATACAAAATATCATTTTTGCATTCCATGCTAAAAAGCAGCCAAATATACTCTAGTGAGTAGTCCTCTGGCATGGAAGAGCTACCAAAAGGAAACAGCAGAAGAATGGACCATTAAAAAATTTTAAGAAACATTTAAATAACTATTATATCTGTGTAACCTATTTATGTAAAATGGAATAAATATAGGCCATATTCAAACATCATGGCTGAAAAAATGCAGAAAGTACTTGTAAAGATGATCTTAAGAAACAAAACAAACATTGTTCTTTCCTGATGACTATGAATGATCACCTAAGCCCTGAAAGATCTTGAACACCCCAATCTTAATAATCTTTTTAGTAGGAAAGGAGGGTGGCCAGTGCTTCGCAGGAAATGGTCTGCTGCAAACACAGCTAGATCAAAAATGCTAGATTTTTGATTTTGACATTAGTTATTTTGTGCATATAAGGATCAGTAAACGTATCACTGCCAATCTTGCATACACATGTTTTGCAAACCAGTATCTGCACCATCTAGGAGAAAATGTCACAATGTCGATTTGCTTCTGAACACTGGGCACGCAAATCACTGTTCCTCAGAGGAGCACTTATTCTTCAGATGCAGCTTTAAGATACAGCTGAGCTGGTCTATCTGCCAGCTGCCTCTAAAAGGGACAATTTTGGCTGTCTGATCCCTGCCTCCATTTTTGGCAGCGTGCTCCTGCCTCCTCCCTTGACCAGAACTGATACAGGCTGACCCTGCGTTGATCGAGTTCCTGCAACCAAACTGGCAAGAGGATTCACTCGCGTTTCACTTTCTTGAGCAGAACTAAAGCACAGACTACGGACTCATAAGAAAGTGGTTGTACTGAAAATAGTTCTGAACTTTTGTGGAAATAATTTTCAACTCTTACTTGCCTTTTTACTATTTGGGAACTGTTTCCCCCCCCACATACACCAAAGAAGCCTACCATATTTCTGTCTAAGCAACTGAAAGACCCAAATTCTCTGACTTAAAAGCATAATCTGTTTACTCTTATACCCTCCCAAATGTCTTTCACCTGAAGCTTGTATGAAACAGGCAAATAGTGTCCTATGTTTTCACAACAGTTCCTTCCGCGTCAGGAGGTTGCCTTGTTCAAAAGTCTATAAATTGCCAATTTAGCGCAAGACAAACATCATCCTTGATTTCCCCTGTGGCTCTGTTCAGCATCAATTGGCTATTAGATACCTCTTCTAAAGGATGGTGTCGGCAATCATGGGACACAGACAGCAAATTAAACAGAAAAAAGTACTTCCTTTACTAACCTTTAAAGTTCTAAACATACCAAAAGAAAACTCCAAACACAGTCAAAAAGATATGGTAATACAGTCTTCCAAAAAAATCACAAATCTGAACAGAATAAAATTACAGAATGGGACTGAAATATCGAATTGGAAATGAAAATATAGAACTAGTATTAGACCTCTGCTAAAAGGTAGGACAGAATAAAATGCAGAAGGGACATCCAGGATTAGCTGACAGGTGTCTTGCCAACTATCCAGTACTGAGACACAGCTGCGTGAGGGATTAAAATTCCCAGTCATTTCTAATACAGAACTGTCTGTGATCCCACCACTCATTTCTCAATACCTTCATCCTCTCTTCTGTTTACCCCCTTATCATTAAATAATCTGTTTACTAGAACATGTCTGACTTTCCTCAAACTATGCCTGCATTTGTTTTGACTTCAAGATACTCCAGGAGTGGTATCATTTTGGCTTTCTCCCACTACAAAACTCTGGTTAGAAAAGAAAGTGATTCGGTTCTTCCCTAAAATGAATATTACTGTGACCAGGATCCCACAAGCACATAGAGGCTCAGACAATCAGAAAAAGGCTGAACTCCATCTGTAAAACTTAAGAACAACCCGATGCAGGGGAAACAAGAACGCTTTGTAGACAAGTCTCCGTAAGAAGCACTAAGCAGGACATGTTTCACTTGCAGCAAGTCTAACCTCTGAAGTGCTGACATGGCTTTGCTGGTGTCAGGGCACCGCGAGGCTGCTGGCTCCCTGGGACCAGGCAGGTGCCCGCGGGTCGGGGTTGCAGTGGGGGTCGGGGGGCCTGTGGCCAGGTAGGGACAGGACTGTGGTGGGGCTGGAGCCAGCACCATGGCGGCATTGCAGGGCAGGGACTGGTGGCCCTAGGCTGGGCTGAGATGAGGGTCTAAGGCTGGGCAAAGTGGGGGAGGCCTGGAGGCTGGACAGGGACAAGGCAGGCTGGTGGTGCCCTCAGGGCCCGGACAGCTGGCTACCCGTTCAGGTTAATGTGACCTAGTTTAATCAAAGCTATAGGAAGCCCTTGCCAGTTAATCAGAATAAATTTTGACTTTAATTGTAGGGCTGCTTCAGGCACACCTCAGAGCTCTGTAAATAATAACCACATTTCACTTTACCTTCAGATAGCCCAAGGGTAACAAATGACAGCTCCTGACCCTTGGTAACAGCCTGTAGTGTCTGGAGTCACTGCTTCTTTAATGTGAGGTAGCCACTTATTTTCATCAACTTTGTGTTTATTTACACAGACTAAGAAAGTAGATAAGGAGAGGTATGCTTATAAGCTGAACTGGATAGATTCTGTGGACTGACTGTAGTTAGTTCTCTTTAAACATCCTTTCTCTCTTTTCTGGGGGCTCTCTTGGCTATGTACTTTACCTCAAAGGCTGTAGCTGTACCATAACAGACTTGCCCCCAGGTGACTTATCTGAAACCTTTTCCTCCCACTTACTGGTACTGGTGTGACAAACTTTAAAAGAGGATCTCAGGATGCTCCTGCTGATCTAGTATTGGCCTTCAGTACTCTTTTACTACATGCAAGATGGTCATAAAAGCCAGTGCTCCCATTCGTACCGCAGGGTCAGCTAAGGACACAAGATGTTATCAGGCAGGTTTCCATACTGGGAGAGTAGCTAAAGAAAGTAGTTAAGTTTGTCTTATATTTGCAATGTTAACAGATAGGTAGACTCCAGTACAGGCAAAACTGATGGAATAAGTCAAGCTGTCTAATGTGTGAACTGTACCATGCCAGATTCAGGCCCTGGAAAAGAGCACAAGAATTTAAATTTTAAAACACACAGCAATCTTGACTGAGCAGCTTATTTACTTTAAATGTGACCCCAAAGGATGAAGCTGTTGCAAAAATACAGATATTTCTTTAACAATTGCTACTGATCTTGCAAGAATGCTACCAAAATAGATACTTGGTTTTCCTTCTGGCTTCTATGATGTCAGACCAGTGATAAGGATGGCCTGAGATGATTGCAACATGACTTCCATTTTCTGGATAGTGGTAATAACCAATATTCTTAAATGATACAGAAATGCAGTTAAGGGCGTGTGGCAGTTTTTCTGTTATATTTGCAAACACCAGCCAATAGGTGATATAGAGGGACAGCCTCAGTGACATTGGATTGAATCTGTCTTTGATGTTAAATCCCCTTAGCAATTTGAACCACTACATGCACCACTGACTATTCTCCAGCTGTATCCATGCAGGAGAGAGGCCCAGGGACAGGGAGCATCCCAGAAAGGTTTGCTGTCAGAACGAGATCTGCAGCCTCAAACAGTATTCTGCCCATACGTCCAGCTATGGAAACTGTGAGATCACTGAGAAAACTCCTGTTGACACTGCCTGGCTCTGAAATGAATGGGAGTTTTCATGGGCATGAATCCAGTTGCAAATGCCTATGCAAAAATGTATCCTTTTACTTCCTGATTGCTAAAATGGGATGAACTTTTCCCTCAGTCTCATATGGAATCTGGAATCTGACCCATGTTGTATCCTGTATCCATCCTCCTCCTGCACTCCCCAATTACTTCTGAAGCCCTAAATTTGTCTCCTACTGTACCCTTCTCCACCTGTGTCTTTCAAACTCTTCCTCACAGTTCCTGTGTTTTAACTGTATGATATCTCTCCCTGGACTACATAGTAGACATCCCATCTGTGGCCACTGCCACAGGTTCAATCACATGAACCTTTCTAGGTCTTTCAGGATGATAACTGTCCTGAGGTTCAAGGTGATCATCCCTAGAGGGATACTGCTCTGTACAGTGCTGGGTTTCTTCTGGAGCTCTCAGCCTGAGATATATATCAAGATAACTAGAGGAGCATGTTATTTCTAAGATAGTGAGTGGAAGAGGAACATAAGGCTTTTTATGCTACTGGAGTTGTCTTTGCTGTATTTCACACACTCCTTTTGCAGTATAGAAGATTTTTTCCTACATTCTTCTGCCTTCACTTCCTTTGGTTAAATGAGTGGATGTTGCTTATTCCACGGAGAAATTTTTTTCCCAGGCTTAGCTGTCTCTTTTCCTTCTGGGGGAAAGGACAAGCTGATCTGGCCCAGCTTGGGCTGCACTGTTCCTAGCAGAGCCTAGGTATGTAACAGGGAGTTTGGGAAGGCTGGACTCTACTTGGAGAGGCAGTGAAGTTCCAACAAAAGCTGGTTAGTGAAGGAGAGGTGAGTGAAGACAAGACCACTGTTTTGCTTGGCTGATTTTCTGAAGCGCAAAGTTAGCTGATGGAAAGTCTGAGAAAAAAGATACAGAACCAAGGGGACAAGCCATACAGAAATCAAACCTAGTCCTTAGGCACACCTGGGAATTGAATAAAATATTGACATCAACTGTTAGTCTAAAAAGCTGACCTAAGATACAGTCAATGACCTGCAGCAAAGAAACCCTGCTGAGCTGACAGCTTCTGGGAGCACTAGGAGATGGGGCTTTCCCCTGAGGACAGTGACTGACAGACCTTCCCCATTCAACAAGCTATCTGGTGCATCTGTAACATATCTGTAGGTCTTCAT
The DNA here is from genome assembly GCF_036370855.1 of Dromaius novaehollandiae. Classification (NCBI taxonomy): domain Eukaryota; kingdom Metazoa; phylum Chordata; class Aves; order Casuariiformes; family Dromaiidae; genus Dromaius; species Dromaius novaehollandiae. Next base: position 194,699,059 of record NC_088098.1, read on the forward strand.
ATAATGAAGGATCGGATATAGAGGTTACATATTTGTTTGTAAAAGTATGTGTAGGTGCCTTGCCTTTCTTACAAAAGAAGAGAGGACAGTTCTCAGCACAGTGTAATAAAGTGAGGCAGAATTTCCAAAGAAACATCTCAAGTACTTCAGAAACAACTACTGAAGGAACAGATAATCTTAATGTCCTATACACTGTTTGTCACAATGGGGTCTAAAATAACTAATCCACTAATATTTATCTACACCATTTAAATACTAAATAAAAACATTGTAGAAATACAGAATTATGATATTCTCTAGGGCTGAGATATACTGCCCACATGTGTTCTAGAGAATCTTGAGTACCACAGACACTAGTGGGATAAAATAATTATGTTAATTATGAGCAACACAATGCTTGAATGATACCAAGTGACAATGAGGTGCATTAAGACAGATGAGAACGTGAATATGGTATGTTTGTAGCATAGTTTCTCTACAGAAGAAGATCTTGAAGAGGATATTTCTTTGTTTTTTGTTCCTGACAGTAACCCCTACCTGTGCACTGTGAATAAATAGAGGATCCCAAGCCCCCATTTTTGCTGAACTATTAATGAGGACTTCAATGTAAAAAATCGGTAATGCTAATATATCTTATTATAAGCGGGCACAAAGAAGGAGTCATTCCTCACGTGATGCCGCTGGAATTTCAGTCCAGGTAAATGGGGAAATTCTACATTATGCCTGGCATTATTGTAGTCTACGTACACCTTACTAGGTATCACAGCCTCAATCTTCAAAAGCATAAAACCTTCTTCCTTTTTTGCCAAGTCCTCCTTCTGCAATGCCTAAAGAAAGTTGAGCCTAGATTAAAGCTAATCAGACAGCTAGGACATTATACATGTTGATGAGTCTTTGCAAAAACAAACTTGCATTATTCTTACCCTTTCAAAATCTTCCTAACCACCTGTTTGTCTGTCTGTATCACCAGCCCTGTTTGAAATAACTCCACATTTTAACCTCCTTGAGCTTCTAGAGAAATGCAAGTAATAAATACACTAGTATCAGTCAAATAACTGCGTTCAGTTTTTTTCCAAAGGCCAGATAAACCTACCTAACGAAGGGAGAAAGTTATTGGCAGAATACATGATTATCCTGATAATCCTAATTCTCTAAGGAGTAAGATCTACTCTTGAGCTAAGTATTAGGACAGAGAGTTCCTGAATTCAGAGAAGCTTAGTTAAAGAACATGCTTGCAGGAGAAAAGCATAATGAAAGTTTACCAACAGCTAAATTAACCATTAACCACTGTCAGTGTGGCTCTGTAGCTCACTATTCTGCATCAATGTCTACAGCTGTAAATACTGCAGAAAGCAGTATTTGAAGACTAGCCTGATCGGTATGCACAGGATGAATTATTAAGCTAAGTGATAATCCACAGTCCTAAAAAGGAAACTGCTTTCTATGGTTTTCTCATATTATGGGATGCTACTTAAATACATTTCATCATCTGCACCAGCAAAATCATTTTCCTGGTTTCCTTATTCTAACTTCATTATAAGGGCATTACTGCTTGAAAAAAAAAAGAAGAAAAAAAAGATTATCAAGAGGAAAAGATATATATTTAATTTTATAAACTGGAAAATACCTTTTAATTAATTTTGCTGTCCAATACCCTTAGCTTGTATTAATACGATTTGACAATCTGAATATAGTAAAAAAATTAGTCACATAATTGTGAACTTCATATAATTATTGGGATGTTTGTTACATTTCAGAGATTCTAAAAAGCTGAAAAGTTTGACTGGAAATTCCAAGTATAATATTCTCCAGATAGAGTAAAAAAATCACATCTGAAAACTTTCAAAAGGTTTCCATTCTAACTTGTTAAAGACTTAACAGTGGATGGTCTATATTAGATTCATGCCTAGAAAACATATTAACCGGGGAGCAGGTTTTAATGATGATCACAGCCAGATCCAGTAACCAAAACATCAAATCATACTTGGTTGACAGCCAAGGCAGGAGGAGGAATGGGTGACATTGCCCTGGGCGTTCTCTGCTGCTGGAATCTTGGTCTACCAGCCGAGATTTCATGGGGCTGCAGGAGGGAATGGGTAGAGTGCCCTCCACTGCTGCCCTAGGAAATAACTAGCAAGACATTTTTATGCCCTCTACTCATGGCATGATGCAAATTTAGTTTTCCACCACAGTTGTCAGAACACTGTAACTTACGGTTGAACCTTGTGTACCTTACAAAAGAAAGAGATGGCTATATCAAACGGGCATATGGAACCCCAAGAAACTGAGAGAGAAAAAGACATACCGACAACAGTAATGATAATCAGAAATGATACATAGGTAAGATTTGTGTACAGAAAGAAACACCTAGGTAAAAAAACAATCAATACATCTTTAATTTAAGCCTATATTAACTTCAGAGCTTGAATCTGTGATAGACTTTGTGATAAAAGAGAGGAAAAAGCAATTACTTCGAATACTGATCTTTTTAGCTTCTCTAAAAGTATCTTAAATATTTATCACTCATAGAATTAAACTGTCATATCTTGCAATGACTTAGGGAACTCAAACTAGGAACATCTCAGTGTTGGAGCACTTTGCAAGTTTGATTGCCTTTGAAGCACATTTGAGCTTAATTAGGACAGAATGCTCAAAGAGCTCAGCACTGGACTCTGCATTGTGAAAAAAGAAAAAAGGACGGTTTTACATCACCAGTTTATAAACTTTGTCTTGCAAATCCCGGGAACTTCCTGACCACAGTTTTAGTCAGCAGAGTAGAAACATGGGACCACAGCAGCTAGGCATCCAACAGCTACCCCACAGAAATGGTGAACATAACTTCTGAATCACTATTCCAGAATTTTTTTTGCCATTTCCCCTTGTCACTCCTTTCATTACAAATTAATTATTTCAGTATCATCTTGACTGGATCTCTATAAAAGCCTACTTACACATTTGTCACAGTCACCCTCAAATAGCAGCATGTTATACCTTATAAGCTCTATTCATATTAAATTAGATGTGAATATGTCATTGAATTATTGTTAGTTTCTCATAATTGGACTTTATAAGAAAAATGTTCCGAAAATATTGAAGAGAAGTGAAATTCTAGTCTCGTCATATTTGTACATTCGACACTGAATTTACCAAATAAAATTTCACTGAACAATCTCTGGAAAAAGATCAACATTCAGACATTCACAGTTTCACAAAGAGACAAAAAGAATATATCAACACACAGCAAGTGTAATCATTTTAGCACCAGGTGAAATGGGGGAAAGTCAGGGTCAGTAGTTTATGTCTATTTCTGAAACAGTGAATGAAAATGCAGCGGTAAGTGGTTAAGAGTAACAGAGGTCCCCCAAGGAAATGGTATTTCTCAGTACATGGTCTCTCTGTTCTTTCTCTTCCTGTCAAATAATTTCACAACCAATTCTGGTTTTAAATTTTAAAGCTGTTCACTGTAGGTCATATGAAGAGAGGATAGGACTAAATAGATGCTGTCACCCTTTCTTTTTAAAGACCTGCAGCATGATTGTTAGTTGTTAGTTTCATTATTCTATTTTTTTGTGATTTGGAGGGGACTCTTGAAAGAAGAGAAATGAGAATTTTCCTTTTAGCTTTTTTGTGTTATTTCTACATTATGTATGATATTTCTCTCATCTTGCATCTACCTAATGTTTTAAGCGGAAAGCCTGGAGAAACTTTCCAACTATGTCAAATACTTCTGAATCTAAACCAAGGCACAGAACTAAACAGATTTCACTAGAATCAAGACAATCTTAATTTTACTCTTCAGAACCTCCAGACCCAAAATGGGGAATTGATCTAACTATTCGATACTGTGCTTTATAACAAAAATGTTGCAAGATATTTCCTTACAACTCAGAAATCTAGGTTCCTGCTTATTTTAATTTTTTAATTTTTACATTGTCAGAACTAAAATGTAGGCTACAAAACTATTCTTGCCTATTCAAATTCACAAAAAGGTATATAAAATGTAGTCTCAAGTTAAAGGAGCAGAATCCCAGAAGTTCAGTTACATAAGACAGTTTGGAACAAAGGTATTTATATATTTGCCCAAATTTGCATATAAGCAATGCTGTTTCTCATACTGACTTTGCTAGACCTTGTAATGTAACTCCTTTTTTCAAATGCTATTTTTTTTTGTATCTGGAAAATGAGGTGCTGGAGCACTTTATTAGGTTGTGAAACCTGCTACTGTCACAGAAGCAAAATAGGAGGCAATAGTGCTATTGATTTTCATTTTTTAGGTTTGGAAATCCAATAATATTCTGAAATATTGTCTTTACCATATTTGAGCATTTTCTGTTTTCTATTTTGCCTCATGTGACATCCCTCCCAACCAAGAAATCTACACTGACATCCCTTCTGCCTCTCAAACACATTAGCATGTGCCCACATTGCAAACAAAAATAACATATTCATTCCTTTTCATGTCACCCCCTTGGCATATCTTGCATATCTCTCTCCTCTCCCACGACCTTCTAATTGCCATAGTAGCATATCTTATCATTTGGGAAACACTGTCAAAATATAATGTAGACTAGAAGCAAATATTCTGCATTGTAGAGCAAGCCTGAAAATGAACTCAAAGCAAGGTATCTATATACTTAGAATTTCCTTTTTACTCACAAGAGGCTCTGCCATGATGATGCGGATCTTGCGTTCAGCCTGAGTAGTAAAGTTAACAAACAAGCTCTTCAGGACATATTCGCCTGGTTTACTGTCTGGGTCAACGCTGACAGGCAACATGACTGGAGGTCCCTTCTCTCTCTGTGTGCCGGAAACAGGTGGGACGGGTGGCTTGATATATCCGTTACCAACCGGAGAAGCTGAAAGGTAAAAGAGACACATTTACTTTTCGGAAATTCAACATGTCTTGACTTTATCACAGCATCCCACCCTACTATACTGGCAGAGCAAAGCCAGAGACTAGTTGATAATCAAAGAAGCACACAATTTGCAAATACAATCTCCAAGTTATAGTTAATATATAGTTACATGTAAACTTTACATAATCTAGACTAGCAGAAGAAACCAAAGATGAAACCTTATATATTAAAATTGAGTAGTGGTTACTATGCAGAGCCTACTCTATGCCCATTTCTCACATTGTAAGACCTGCTAATAGCGAATTCTCTGAATAGCAGTCTCATTTCTTATCTTTTTATCTTCTATGCCAGATCTCTCATTCAGTTGTCAAATAAATAATTTATTATTTATTGCTATTCAAACTGATCTATCCCCACATAAGTCAGAAGTATGCCTTTTTGACTAAGGTAAGTTCTAAAGGCCTGACTTTCTTCTCATTTATAGAGAAGGCAGTTGAGAAGTATGCTGTTAAAAACATGGAACTTCATCAGTATAAATCTTGTAGGAAAAGAGTCAGGCATAAAATGTTTTCCATGGCCGAAAAATGTCAATTATTTTTTAGCTCTCCTGAAAGTTCCAAACACTACAGTCACATTTGGCACTTGTGAGATCACGTCTGGAGTACTGTGTACAGTTTCAGGCTCCCCAGTACAAGGAAGACTTTGCTATACTGGAGTGAGGCTAGTGGAGCGCCTTGAAGATGATTGGGGGCTTAAGCACATGGTATATGAGGACAGGCTGGGACAGCTGGGTTGCTTCAGCCTCAGAAGAAGGATAAGGGAGATCTTATTGCAATTCTAAACTATCTAATGAGAAGGTACAAAGGAGATGGAGCCCAATTCTTCTTGGAGGTGGACAGTGACAGGACAAGAGCCAATGGACACAAGTTGGAATAGAGTAAATTCAAGTTGGATGTACGGAAAAAAATTTCCACTGTGAGAGTGGTCAAACACTAGCCCAGGTTGTTCAGAGAGACTGTGGAAACTCCCACCATGGGGATATTCAAAACTCAACTGGACAAGTTCATGAGCACCCTGATCTAGTTTAACCTGCTTTGAGCAGGGGTTGGGCCAAATGTCCTCCCGAGATCCCTTCCAATCTAAATTATTCTGTCATTCCCTATAACTGGTCCAAGATAATATATATTATACATAGCTCTAGTTCCTCTTCTTCTGGGAAACTGAATTAAAACTGAAAAAATTAAATTGAAATACTTTGAAAATAAAACCAGTCCAAATACTATTGTTCTACGCATAAAATTCCCAAACTGAAATAGTCAGGCTTAGTTCTTATTGGTAGTAGGAGTCATGTCTGGTCTTCAGGAAGACGCTGGTAGCATCCTCTGTTGGCTTTGCAGAGATGTCAGAAGTAGCAAGTAAAAAAACACTGGAAGGACCAGTAATTTGCCATTCTGAATGCAAAGCAAGCTTTGTAACACCTGTGACCACTGCTGGTGACTGGCACAGAGGTATTTTAATGCAATACAAAATGTGGAAAATATCACAAGCTAATACCATTTCTCCAAAGCATGGCATTCCTAAGTGTTACATTGTACGTTGCTTCCAAGTTGTGAAGAAAGAAAGAAAGAAGAATGAGCTACAATGGTGGATGCCACAAATCCAATGCCTTTAGCATTTCATTTTGAGGGACAGAATTGCAACTACTACTGAAAGTAATTGTCAGCTACTAACTACATGAGATTACTTTAAGAGTAAATGTGATTTTAGATCTCTCCTAAATATTTTAACATTTCATTGCTGCAAAAACCTAAACAATCTCAATCCCAATGATTACATTATCATTCGAGAGTGTTCAGGATGTGGCGGAATTAGACCCCAAGTTCATATACTGAAAAATAAAAAACTGCAGTGGATAAAAGAGAACATATTTTTCTTTAGAAAATCAAGCTTAGAAGTCTGCTACATGGCTAAAATGTGGGATAGAAATGCTTTTGTTTGTGTAACTATTATTCTGCAAGTATAACACATCCAATTCATATCACACTTCACCTTGAAAATAACTCCCCTAATTGACAGAGACATCATGACTCTTTAGCACAGCTGCACCACCTTTTCCATTCAGTTAGATTTTCTTCCTGCAAAGTTTCACTTGATTTTTCAGGACTAAAACACGATCACTGAATTTTGCTTGCAGTATGATCCTTTGCATAAAACAAGTTATATAGAACACTTTTACATTTATATTACACAAAACTGTTTCTAAAAATACACAGTTGTTCCGAATAATCATCAACTTCAGAGTAATGAGAAAAGAGCCACCAAACAAGAGTGTAATTACAACTCCTCTCTTGTCATCACCTAGGCGCTCCTAAAGTTTAGGCGTGAGGCTAATGGAATGCAATGGATCAAAGGCAAATTTATATGGACTCTCAAACCTATTAGGTCATGAAAATTTCTCCCCAAATAGTTTTAGAAAGGAGTCAGACAATATTTTTACAATTACTAATATATTTGCCAAATATGTGGTTTTGATCGGCTCAGAACTACCCATGAAATTAGTTTGATTGCCAAGTGTTTAATTAGGATAAATGGCTTTCTGTGAGCAGTGAAATCAGTTTTCTTGTAGATTTATGTCCTTTGTTGTCCTGCCCTCCCCCCTTGTTGCTATCTCAGGCTCCCCCCAGCCATCGCTTAGCCTCCCTCCCAGGGCTCTGCAGCCATGGCTGTGCATACGTGCTGCCAGCCAGCCTCTGCCAAGCAAAACACACAGCCCTCCGGTGCTGCTGCCTTTCTCTGACCATGGCAATAATCCGAGACTCTCTCTTGAAGGACTCCACAGGAATCTAATCAAATGCAAACTTGGCATCTGTTCCACAGGCAATTTTGGTTTAAATGGGCTACGAAGTTCAAAAGTTATTAAGGGACTGGCAGAAAGAGGGACTGGCAGAAAGAGGGAGAGAAGGAGGGATGGATGGAAGCAAGACAGTGTGTGAGAACATGCACACCTCATATCTTTATGAAATTAAGTTTAAAAAACCTAATTGCATTCCCTGGGAGCAGCCATTCATCCTCCTGCCATTACGACACTCACCCAAAATCCTGGAGACATCTGAATTCAATTTCCTTCTCTATTCAAGAGGACACAAATCCTAATCATCATTCCTGCTAGGTAGCCTTTACACAACCATGCTATTGTGACACAGGCTGATCTTAGACTCTCTTTTTGATGCTCCTCCTTGCTGTACACCAATGCTTATATTTTTCTTACAGGGAAGAAATAAACCAAGCCCTGGTATCCCTTATGATCATCAGGTTGGTGGTATTGAAATCACCAGGTCGTATTAGTGACTCTCAGCATCCTTTGACCATGCCTGTCTTCGACCAAGGACGGATGCACTGCACTTCACAACTCAGCTGGGGTCTAGAGATGCATTCTGAGTTTGATCTCATATGTTTTTCTCGTTACAGCTATTCCCCTTTTCAGAAAATACTCAAATGTGAATAAAGCCAGAAATACCAGACAGCTAAAGACAAATGACTCCACACCTTGTGATCTGGGCATTCTCTTAATTTGAGGCAAGTATTTTCCATTTTTCATTTCACTGAGAAAAAATGAAGAAATTATTATAGATCAATCCAAGCTATTTTTCATTCAGGCACCTAACTGAAAAATCAATTGTTTGCACACTGCAGGAGAGAAACACAGTTATTTTTGTGGGATTTTTTGGTGTACCAAAAACTTTTATTTTAGCTCTTCTGTGCAATGTGGAACTGTACATCCTTTCCCTCACAGGAAGGTCAAATGATGTTCTGGGGGCTAATATTTATCATTGCTACAGCAATTACAGCAATTCTAGAAATGACTGACATATGACATTTATTTAGTTCAAAATTTAAAAATAACATTTTGTAGTGTCAACTCCATATAAGCATCTTCAATGTGGAAGTTAACATTGCCACCATTATGAGGATTCAAGTTGATCACAAGTTGGTCACAAGCTATTATACACAAGTTTGGCTTTCTAATACATCTGTTCAATTCCATTATCTCAAGTATTTGTGTAGGCTTGATATCTGCATTGCAAAAATCTGGCCTAGCAACTAGATTATCACTGACATCTATACTGATGATGCATGAGCCTTAACAGAATAATGTTCATTTTGCTAGAGCGAAAGGTCTACAAAGCTCATTGTAAAAAAAAAACCTTTTGCCTCTTAAACATAAAACTGGAAACCCAAGAACTCAAAATTTAAGAAATACCAGCCTTAAAGATGTCCATGGTTGGCCCCTTTATGTTTATACATTACAATGTAGGGCTTAAAAATTAGTAATAAAATATGCCCATTTTTGCCATCTCTCTGCCAGTGAAACACTTCTCCATTAAATAAGATGTGTAATTCTTGGTGAGAAATCACCACATAAAGTTTGCATGGATTTATGCAGAAGATATGGGGGAAGCAGGGCGTACTCAATTCTAACTGTTGATTTCATTGACTAAGTTTTAACTATACAATTTCAAAACAAGAATGTTCTTCTACACCAAGAATACTACTTGAACGGACCACTGAAACATCTACTCCAAACTCTTAACATACTATAGGTTATTGGTGACCACGCAAGTATCATCCTAAAGTAGACACTTAGACGAAAGTAGCTCATTCCCCAGCAGACTGAATGGTGGACCACATGCAGAGAACAGGAGACCATGGCAACCTGGATGCCTGAAGGCCCTGCAATAGCAGGGAATCTGTAGGGCACTTTTAGAAAGTTCTGCACATATTGAAAGCTCCTATCCTAGAAAAATATGTGCAAGAGATTACCTATATACAAGCAACTAGAAGGTGTCTGTACCATTTTTGTGTGTAATTCCATCCGAGGGCTACGTCTCTTAATCAACCCATTTTCTTGTTACCAAGACATATTTCCTCTTTTCTACTGTATGTGCAATAAGCTGCACTTTGCATGATAATGATTTCCTACAGAACATTTTCATATAGTTCAGGTTACTTAAGATTTTCTTGACTTTCTATACTTGAAAACATTTCAAAACAAAAAGGAAATACAGAAATAGCAATGCAATATCACCAAGCTCTTGTAAGCACAGCCATATACTATTGCCACAGAAAGCATCCTTGAACTAAAATCCCTGCTAATTTTTTTTCATGTATTAGATCCTCTTTCCACAATTTTTGCTTTCCTGATCATAGAAACTGCTATAAAAAAGCACAGTAGTTTTAACGCATACACCGTCACTCAGCTGGTGATGGGGACAAGTACAAAATAAAATTATCACACCAGAGTCTCTGCTATGGTCTGCACTACAGATATTTTTCTTCAAAATCGAAGATAAGCAAAACAACAGAAAGATCTAAGTATTACGCACAAGCTAAGAGTCTGCACAACCCTGGATACAACTCCAGTAAAACACAGTTAGTGAGTTTCTTATATCTTTAACCAGAAAAAACAGACATTGCATTCTTTTAGTTAACTGTGTCAAATTTACACATTAGCAACAAAGAACAAACTCATAACACAAACCAAAACATGTATTTCCCATATTTTCATACCTACCGAGCCCTTTTACAAAGCTGATCACACTGGATTTTCTCCAACATGCTACTGTAATATCCATGAGACTGTGAATACCTGAAACGTTCCACTTCTTAAGTTAGAAAAGTTAGAATCCTTTTCTAACTAACACTGAAAAGGAAATCAGTTGTTTCATAATCCTGCTTCACACTTCACTGTAAGTTTTTCAGCTCTGAGGCAGACATTTCTTTTAGTTCTTTTTTTTTTTAATGGACAAGTGCTGAAGACCTACAATGTGTGAGCTAGAGCAGGCCTCCGGATCAGATCAGCCTTTCCATAACCAAAGGGGTAATTTTTAGCTTCAGCATATGATGATGACCACTCACAGAGTGGCTGCATGTCTATATTTATCTGCAAGTACACACTATGCCGACAGATTAGTGAAACTACTTCAGGCACTCCGAGACCATGAGACAGGGTAGGGGAGCTCGACATAAACAAACCGTGCATATCAAATACATGTATTATCATACAATTCCAGCTGAAGGCAATCAGTACAGAAATGCAAAGCACAAAGACAGCATAGGATGGGTGATAAAACTTTTGCTTTGTAACTAAGGTCTTCTGGCCACAAGTATATACAGTTTAAATTCCTTGAGATGAAACCAACACAGTATCTATTCTTTTCCCATGCCAAGAGCCAGGGAGAAACCACATATCCTTAAGGATAATTATGCATCTGCTGAAATAACTCCTCAGGAAATGTGTTTTGCTTTAAAACTGCAATTATACTATTAAAAAGAAAATACATTATAAACCCAAATTGTTAAAGATTTAATTTACAAAGATACAACACACTGTACCAAGGTCAGAAAAGGGCTGTTTTGCCCTTTGAAGGAGACCTTTCCTGGAATAGTGTGAGTTTGATAGATAAAGAGAATAAAATTAAAAGGGAATCTTTAGCTGAAAAACAAACTGAGAATCTAGCAGATCTGTTTTATCTTAGTGACAGAAATTGTAGGAGTCCCAAGAAAAATGTGCTATTCCAACATATGAGTAAGATTTGGTAGTACTATTTTAATGTAAGCATTATTTTCATAATTTATTTGCATTTTTTCAACAAAAAATAATCATAAAGGCGTAAAGTTAACCAACAAAATATAGTATCAATGACTTAAATTTATTTAAAGCACAGGTCTCCACATTAAGCAATTGATACTACTGATGTCTAATCTTTCGGTGTCTCTGATCCTCTTTCTGGAGAACTTACCCTAAAGAAATAAAAGATCAGCATAAACTCTATGCACAGCCAAGCCTCACTTCCAGACTATTTTGTAAGTAAAAGTGAAAATCATGGTGGTACAGATGTTGGCCTTACTCTTCACAGGGAAAACAATCTCATGCAATATGAATATTTGCCTATGTGTTACGTTTGGTGTTTGTTTTACATATTTTTATTAAAATAGAGGAAGTCTTGCAGCAGTAGATTCAGCTAAACGTAGCATCAAAGTTCCACAGTTAATACTCTGCATCTGGAAGCCATGTATTCAGAAGGTAATTACACATCTCTTGATCCCTAGGAGACTGCATGCCAGCTTCACTGCAGTTGGAAGTGTAAATGGTTTCCAGCACTAGAGAAGGAAAGCTATGTCTACAACGTTAGTGCTTTTGGCAGATTCATATAGCAGCTTTTATATGGACCTCGGAAGTTGTTACAGGCCATACAATCAGCTGTTTTATATTCGTTTTAATAACCAGTTCAAATGATGCTTTGTTAAGTATGCCACTGGGAAGAGAGAAGGAGCATGTGAAAAAGGGCATATTTACTCCCTAGTTTATCAGCTCCTCAAATGTCTAAGGCCTTGCTTGAGGACAACTATCTTTTTTGACAATGATTGATGGAGTTTATCACAAACCCACTTCTGGATTAGCAATAGGAATTACTTTTGATTTTTCTCTGCACTGCCTTTCACTATTATTTCAGCTGCTATTTTGGATCCAGACTGATTCAAAATCTCTTTGCATCAGAATTAAAATCCTATTCCAAGTTAAACCCACAGTTAAAATCCAATCCATTATAATCATTTCCGTCCTTATCTCGCACAGCATGTAGAACAAAGGGCAGGACCGAGGCAGTTCCCAGTTCTCTTAGACCTACTTCTTTCTCATTATTCCAGTTTCCCCAACTATAAAATAGAAACTAATATTATTCTTCCCTAAGAATTCAGCTCTATTCAGTTCTCATTCCTCCCTTTGAAATAAGAGAACAAAATTAACCTTCTGATCTTCTCTCCCCGCTTTGGCAAAACATTTTGGAACTGCAGGTTTCATTTTAAGAATTCCTATTTGATATTCTTCCATTGCCCAGCTTTGACCTTCCTTTCATTTCAACTTCGTGCTTTTACTTATGAGAGGGTAAGTACAGTGTCTTATCAAGGCATAGATATGGATGGTTTATCTCATTCACAGGTGAGGGAATTGCTCTGTAGCCAGAAATTCGCTCACTGGTAGCAATATGTAGACACAGACAGAAGATAAAGACACAGACAACAAGAACATATGAGATACATTATGTATTGCAAAAAGCTCAAACATGTTTTCCCTCTTACTGGAACAAAGCTGTCTCCAAAACTACAACTATTACAAATCTCAGTAAACTTGTATTTTAAAACACCAGGCTGTGAAGAGTCTAAAACAGTTGTTCAAGGAACTACTGGGAGAAGCCACTAGGTCATTCTGTGCAGCTGTCTCAGTGCAGGAAAGTTAACATCCTAATGACATACAACTATTACAACTCATGCTGTCTTTCAAGAGCCCATTTAACCCAAATAAGGAATGCTTGAGGCAGAGTCACATTAGTTGACCAATCGCATAGATGGTCTGCAACATAACAAAGATAAAGACAGACAATTCCATGCAGAACAAAAACCCTGGACACAGCATGAGAATTACCATGCCAGAGGAATTACTGTTTCATCTAGAAGATGAAATGGAAGAGGCAGTGAGGTCGGTGGGGAAAAGTGGAAAAGAACTTTAAGATTGCAGCATCCATAAAAACAAGTATCTGGGCCTGCAGGATGCTAAAATATCACTTGCAGAAGATGCTCTTCTCTGAGGGCCCTTTTTGCAAAGAGCTCAAATGCTCATTCCTCTCAGAGATGCTTATGAAGTAGCTCTCTTCTGAGATGAACACCACTCAGCAAATAAGCAGTTTAACATGGATATCTTTGCTCAAGCTCAAGGAAACCTAAGAACAGTCCCTGCACACTGTGACAGATCCAGTCTGAGATGGATGTGTGTGGGTGAAGTGCCTGGTAGCTTTGAAGCAAAGGATGGAGTTCAGCCTGGGTACTTTGGAAAGGCTAAAACTATTGGTTGGGATTTTTTGGCCCTTAGCAATCATCTGGCTCTCATGTCCCAGTTACTGGCAGGTAGGTGTTAGGCTCTGTAATCTCACGTGTACTGGAATTCCCTATGAGAGAGGGATTCACTGATACAAGGGGCCCTTCAGAGAAAAGTGGTGCACGGCATGCATTGCCTCCTCTTGTGAGAGACTGTCTCCATATGCAGAGCTTCACAAACGGGGGCTGCAAAGCGAACAAACAAACAGGCAATGCTGTCACATCCACCCATCCCCTTTCTAACGTCCTTTTCACTGACTTGGCAAAACTTCTCATTACTCAGATCCTGCAAGAGGCAGCCTTTCCCTCTCCCTTGCTCCTAAGCTGTAGGCCAGGGGTTGAGCAGCTTAATTCTGTTCGCTACGGTCTCATCTCACATCTCCGTGAGATATCTGAAAGAGGCAGGAAAGCTATCCGTACATCCCCCCCATTCTCTTTGCCCGATATTTCTTTTTCTGTGCCACCCCTATTCCTCTAGATTTTGATTTTTTATTTATATACAGCACAACACATGCTGAAAATACATGGGAATCTAAGCATATATCCTAGATAAATATTTTTCTCTTCTCTTCTTTTGTTTGTAAACAATACTTGCTGTCTGTGCTGCATTTAGAATTTGGTTTATGGTAAGATTAAAGAAGGACAAAGCTAAATGATTCGGGAAATCTTGTGTACAATGCTAAATGATTTTCAATTGTCATGTGAATGTTCCATTTGAATTAAGTTATACTCATGTATATTTACTGGTATAATATGGCATATGTAATACATGACAAGTACATGACATATATTTGGGTATGATTTCTCGCTAAAGGAAATATCTGTGCTGCCTCTGATGGGATCTGAATTAAACATAAATACTTATCAGCTTCTTCTCACTTCTGTGTTTTACAGAATAACAATATGCTGCCTCTTTGAAGGTTGACCTTAGATTAACAATATGCTTTCAGTATCTTGATATCTTCTCCATACCGCTTCGAATGTTTTGTTATCTGCCAATTACTCCAAAAGTAAAAATGTTTTTAAAATAAGGGGGAAAAGCTATGCATTTTGTATTCAGATAAATAAACTAACTGATTTTTCAACAATTAAAAGGAAAAAAAAGGTCTTTATATTTCTGAAACTATGCCAGAATTTCTTTGGGTTCCAATACCACTTAAAAGCATTTTATATTAAAATAAAGATGTTCATATTCTTTTATACTTTTTTATGAACTAGGGGAAAAAACTAGTGTGAATTTTGGTTTTGTTGAATCAGAAATAGCTTCCTATAAGGTTTTTAGACAGATATTTTGTTGGATTTGTTTTCTTTTTCAAAGATGAGGAGATGAAGATATTCCTGGCATTTTGTGGTTGATGGGTGTTAGCAGAAGAATTATTTTAGGGAACTTGGAAAAGTGCCGAGGAAGCTCAAGGTTAAAAGCATCCAAAAGAGAAGGAATAGTTACTTCCAAAAGAGGGACAAGCAAACAGGGAGGATGTGACCTGCATCTTCCTTCCCTACACACCTTCTTTTGGGAAGATTATAATTTTCCTTTTCTCCTTAAATGTTCTATAGTAAAAATGGTAAGAGTCTGGATCAGATGGATTAAAAAAAAACACTCTTATTTTTTCTTATAGAAAGACATTAGATGCTTGCATCCTAGTCATATTCTAGTTTAAATAGCTACCTCATACGGCAGAACGAGAACCTTCCCTGAATTTTTGTTGTCCGTTAGTCCGTGCTTCCTGATCAAAACCATTGAATCATGTTGCTTTATGCTGTTAAAAACTCATGTATTCCACTTGAAAGAAAATGGCATGTTGGTTATGGACAACATAGCTCCTGTATAGTGTACACATATGTACGAAACCCAAGTGCTTTGTAAAGCACCTGCCCAAGCGCAAGTAATAGACTCTGCACCCAAAATGTTGTAAATGACTGTACTGCTAATGCACAAAAAAACAGATTGTAGCACATTTCCCTTTGAACCTGCAAGGCCTGAACAGTCTCACTGACGGATCTGACGCTGCTCAGCAGCTGCGAGTTGACGATTTGCTGAAGTGCTTTGCCTGTTTCATGCCTTAATGAATATGATGCCATCTTTAAATAGTTACTGGTTTCAAAGTGTAGTTCTACATCAAAGAAACATCTTTAAAACTGCAGTTACCTCCTTGACCTCATCTTCTGATGCACCTAATCTACTCTACAGCTGCTTTTGAGGGACAGGTTCAAATTTAGCCACCTACAAATTAAATACCTAATTTAATCTAGCCATCTAGACTCCCTGTAGAGTCAATGAAGAGAGACTGATGTTTCTAGGTAATTCATCATATCATCCTTACATTCTTAGCTTAAGACAGAATAAATCACTTTCTAGAAGTGCCTATCACCTGCCAGTGATTACTGAGGGAGAACTGACAATGAAGATACTCATCTAATGGCGTAAGAGATGACTCTCATTCTTAGTCTGTAAGCTTGTAAGAGCATCCCATGCAGACTGAACTGCAGCATGGTGCATTTCAGCTGCTGCTGGCCAGGATACATAGTCTTGATTGTGTGCGTGGAAAATGGCACAACACCAGGGGTAAATCAAGCCTCTAGCTGGCACTGTAAACTGGTAAGCACAGACCAAGAAGACTTACAAAATGTTATGAAGCTTTCTGTGATGAAACCACAGAAGAGTTTTCGGTGAATGAACATTAATATGGGAATAAGTGAGACAAATCCATTCATGTCCCCCTCTACCACGCAGCACACAAAAAAACACTTATACAAAGAAAAATGAGCAAAAAAAAAATATGCAGCCAAAATCTGGATTAATAATTACCATTACCAATTCCCTACTCTATCTTTAGCTGCTTCATTATTATCATCACTTACTACTGACTACAGCAGCACAGGCACAACACTGTCTGTCTTCTATATTGAAGTAAACACTATTTGGCCTTTTCGCTCACAGACAACCCAACAAAGAATATGTTGTCATCCATGATGTAGATATTTCTCCTTTTGACTTTGAAATACAAAAATGGCAAGTCTAGACAATTTTTACCTCACTGAAGGCTTTTGAAATTTTGGCTTGACTACAGCTGTACAGCAAAAAGCTTTCACTTGAACAAATCAGGGAAGCCCAGGGAACCTCGCTGCTGATGGAGGAACTGGACCAGACAGTTGCTGGTCACAGGGCTACAACAGAAGACTCCTTCCATACATTGAAATGTCTGATTATCGTGGAATAAGTTACTGCCACAAAAATGTTATTAAATTGTTGTTTAGTATTTCCCCTGCTCAAATACATGGGACAAAATGAGTGAAGGAAACAGGCCTCATTTGAAACAAACTGGAATGAACTTTCTAACTATCCTGCTCCTGTGCAGGCCCGGTGACTCTGTGATGCCAGATGGCTAAGGGTGGCATTCCTGATCCTCATTCAGAAATCTGACAGTACCACGTTTCACGCTGAACTAGTCATCCCGGGCTCTCCTGCAGCTGAAGGAGAGGAACAAGCATCTCTAGAGACGAACTATGCATCAATTAGTTACGGAAATAAGGAAAGGATCATAAGATTAACATAAGATTTTCCAAATAGTCAAACAGCTTTAACACTAAGAAAACAGAATAATTACTTAGAAAAACTGAAGAGGCTAATTGCATGTAAAAATAATGAAAGATTCTTTTTATGGGATACTCAAAATTAATTTTGTTCATTCTTACTTCTTTTCAGAAAGTCTTCCGAAATTCCAGCAGACTGGGACAAAACCAATGTTGTATCAGTTTTTTTAATGTGTTATCAAGGACAATCGATGCAACCACAACACAGTCAGTCTGACATTCATTCAGGAATGGCTGGATTTGATTAATAAAGAATTAAAGTACAATAATATAATGACATAAGCAATGTATTATTGTTTATGGAAAATAGATTTTATTAAACTAATTGTATGAATTTTTTATGAGATTATAAATTTGGTTAATAAGGTTAAAAATGTAGTCTTACACTTCTGTATGGCAATTGGCTTGGTACCTTACCCAACTGTAAAATGAAAACCAACACTAAAAATATATTAAAGGCTGGCTAACAGATACTTCTCAAACTGTGTTAACAGTGAATCATATCCAAATCAATATGCTTCTAGTGAACTTATAGAGATCAGGTCTTGGCTATGTGCTACTTACCCTTATTACAGATGACCTAAAAGAAAAAAAAGGCATTTCTACGAGGTTTACAGGCAAAACACAAATTAAGAATGGTAGATAGTAAGGATAGTAAACAGGTCCCCAAGGGACTATATTTTGAATAGCTATTTGAAAACTGAATGTAAGCAATCTGTTAATGCTAAGAAATATAAAATTATATATTCAGAAACAAAGCACACATGCCACAAGGATAGAAGAAGGCTTTCCACTCCTGGGAAGCACTGATTCTGAAAAAAGCCTGAGATCAGGATAACTAATGTGTTGAATGCAGGCTGCTGTTATCTACTGCCTCCATTCCAGTGCCTCTACAGCCACTGCTGGATGCCCTGTCCTGCTCTGGTGTCTGCAACTTGAGAAAGATGCCGTTGAACTAGCTAGAGAAGATTCATAAAAGGCAACTATAATTAATGACTGGAAAACTTTTCTTAAATCTTAGTTTAATTTGACCATGGGAAAGCTAAAGGGTCTCTTAATCATATTGTGTAAGGGTTAGATTCATCTGCTTGCAAAACAGACATTTACATTAAGCAACTCATCCTAAAATGCCTCTTCAGTTAACATAAGCAGTCAGGCACTTCCAAGGTGTGATTCATTACCTCCAAATAAAAATGTCTAAAACAGCAGCTCATCTGAACTGTATCCTGAAAGTGCGTATTTCTCACCACTAACTATACGGAAAGCTTAGTCTGACTATCTCCAACGTAATATAAACACCAAGGATGCCTACAACTTAGGTGAAATGACTTCCGCACCTGCTAAGCACTAGTATGAGAAACAGAAATTTGCTAATAGACAGCTCTTCCTTTGGTAATATTCAATGGCTGGAATTTTAAACTAGACAAAAACATTAAAGAAATGAAACACAAAGGCAGGGATATTAACCACTGGAATGTTATTAAGGCTTCTGCTGATTCCTCCTTTAGTGGAATTTTTAAATTAAGATTTTTTTTGAAGATGTGCTTTAGTTCAAACTGAAATTAATTCAGAGAAGCCATAAAGCCTACTCTATAAGCAGAACAGATTGGATGAGACAATGTTTTTTCTCATTGTATAATTTCTGACTCGTTGAATACATTAATAGAAGACATACTGCTGAGAACAATCTTTCATTGGTAAAAGGATGATACAGATGTTCTAAAAAAGATTTTTCTATCTCTCATCTCCATAATATCAAGAAACAAAAGTCTGGATGCCTGGCAGGATTTGACTTCTATTTATGTCTCTAGGTAAAAATATAACCTGCGTGATCACACTATCTTTGTGATATATGTAATAATTTTATACCATGATGGTTTGCTTGTCAAACATGCTTTGCCAAAACAGAAGCTGATTTAAGGAAAATTTAGTAGAATACTCCTTGGGGAAATACAAAAATGGAGGTAATTTATTGGGATGATTCAATTTGCAGGGAATATTTTCAAGAAAAAAAGTCAAAAGAGGAAGTCCACTGAAAGCATCACTTATAAATACGCCTTAAACAGTGGTTTTCCTTAAGATAATGCTTGTATAGAAAAGTGAGGCTCCCTGAAGGCTCTATGATACATCCCAAAAAACTGTATTCCACTGTCTAAGTGGATGTCTGAGAAACACAGATGAAGTATGGCTGAAGTGCTATTACTGAAAGTATGCTCACATGCCCTTGACGATGGACTCTTCTGAGACTCTGGAAAAGGTTAAAACCATATCTTTGTCTATAAAGCATGCAGCAGATCACCTACAAATGCCTGGTCATCTGCCATAGAACAAAGACTAATCAATATAAAGATTCAAGAGCTCTTTGTTCTTGTCTAGTAGCACAGTGTGAAATAAAGTTCAGTTTCACAGCCAAATGTTTAAAAAAAAGCTGTGGGAATGCTGGAAGCATTATAGGATTATGTATTCCACCTCTTGGATGTCATTTTCTTCATTCTTCTCTTGTAGAGCCTTAGAAAGTTCATGATATCCAATAAACCAACCTGCCTCTGTCCTGAAGGGTACTTTATTACACAAAGTTGAGGCTCTAAGGGGGCAGGTGAGTTCAGAAGGCAAATACATGCTTTTAATATTAAGCAAATAGGCAAGAATGTTCCTATAAAAGGTAACTGATTCTCCCTGTAAGAAAAAATTAAAACCAGAACAACTGACATACTGACTTCAAAATGCATAAATGGCTTTGTAAATAGGTATTGAATCAAAAATTGTATTTCAAAGAAAACAGGGAAGATAGTGTTTGACAATGCTATTTCATAAAGAGTGGTCTCACCATAAATTCTATTAGTTACAAACAGCAGATGTTGTTATGGGACACCATTTTGCATCAAACACAATGACAAACTATATTAGCATAATGGGTTATTATTCCCAGATCCATGTGATCAGTACTCCATGGCAACCCAATGATAATGAACCGCTTTGTTAGGGTTTCCGTAACAGAGCATGTACAAAATTATATGAAGCATGAACTTCAAGTACCTGAAATGGTGCTTAAGGCTGATAATAAATTAAGAATTTAAACAATGACATGCCATTTCTTTGCATATATACGGGGCTCTGAAATTTTCAGTACACTCTCTACCTTCGCAGCTAACCACCACCATTAGGGAGACTTGGCATTTCTAAGAGAGTCTGACCCAGTGCTCAAGTCAGTTGAAAACTTGGGTGCTTAAATTTGGCACCTGGAACAGAAATCCAAAAAATCGACCTAAATGATCAGGTTCCCTAGCAAGTCAGTAGCAGTTCAGAACAGGATCCAAAACAACCAGGTTGCTGGGCCCAAGACTGCCTGAAATCACATCCCCATAAAGATCTTTTATTCTTAGAACACTTCAGATGTACAGGGCAGAGCAGAGGAGCAACTCCTTTCTCTTTTCATTTGGCTGTAGCTGCTGTTTATGTAATAGCTTAATGGCTAGAGAATTTACCCACAAAGTGACAGCTTTGGGTTGAACGCTTTATGCAACTTCAGAATTCACATCTCCCACCTTCCAAGAGACCATTCTTATTTTCTGGTTACCAGCCAGAAGGATTTCCTATGACCTGCTTGTTGAAGGTGTCTCAAATTTGAAGAAACAATTCAATGTACTTGGGATTACAGACGAAATGCAAAAGGAAGCATGGGTTTAGCTCAGTAGTTGTCCCTCATTTAATCATACAAAAATGATGTCATATATTAAATACTAAAAAACAACATTAAAAATTTTTAGATTAAATGGAAGTATTTGGATCAGGGATTTAAGTGAGTGCCTACATTATTAAATTACCTCTTGTTCTTGTTGTCAGTGTATTTTAGATATGCTCCAGGAATGCCTCCAAATCAGATCCTTCAGATTCTTCCTGTTTTCTGCCTGGGTCCAACCCATTTTTAATCATTTTGGCCCATCAAAACCAAAGCACTTCAGGGCATGCATAGGATTTGTAACTTCATTTGTCTACTGAACACGAAAATCAGAAAGTAGGGTGCCAGCAGAGTTTACACATCTCCAAAGATCTCCATGAACTGAGTGGGGCTTTTGGAGTAATAATTTTGGACCACAGAAATCACATTATGCCTAAAGTGTCTTTAGGTGCCTTGTAGACTCTATGGAGTCTACCTCCCGGTCTTACTCGTCTTCATCCTGGGCTTCTTTTTGAATGCCAGTTTATTGTCCTACAAAGCAGAGCAATGGGGTAGGACAAGAATCAGCCTCCAAAGCTAGCAATTTTTGTAGACATCCCTATCATCCCAGTAAGAGGTCTCCATCTGGGTACAGTGTATCCTTGCAATATTAAATTCCACTAAGTAACAGATGCACAACATGTAAAAACATATAGGAATTTTTAAATGCTAATAAATGGATATTATGCTTTTCATTTGAAAATTCCAAGCCAATCAGTATCAAGTTGCTAATCCAAAATATATCAGCCTTTCACATGAGATAAAAAGCTGTCAGAATGATGACCAATGAAATGAATATTCACTTACTCTGATTTGTTTTATTCTACTTCATTCTAACCAGCAGTGAATGCTGGATTTGTAACAGTAACAGTTGTCACATTTCATTCTCTTCATTAACATTTTTAAAGAAAATGAGAGAAAATGAGAAAGGATTACATTTAACTAGATTATTCTAAATGCACTAGATGTGTTAAACATGACCTTCACATATACTAGGCACTCAACTACAACCACAGAAAAGATCATCATTTTTCCTGCAGCTGGACCCAGACTAATTGGACCCGGCTCTCTGCTTAGGTGGAGACACAGTGAAAACCCTGGGGCTCAGCACTTGTGCACATGTCCACTTCAGTAGGCTTTACCTGCTAGCTAGATTGGTACTTTAACAAAAGATTTGACAGGTGACAGAGAATTAAACAAACACTAGGAAGTAGAAGAACACAGGACAAAAAACACTCTTTCAAGAAACACGATTATCTAGTTCATCTGCTTAGACAGATCTCAAGGATTTATCTCATGTACATACATTTGCCCATTATTTTTTACATATTTACTAAAATCAAGGTGTCCATTTTTCAGTCCACTGAGGATTTCAGATCTAATGGCCATCTTAGGTGCTCATTAGACATAAGTTATTCTGAATTACTTTGCCTTTACTGACAGGAAGAATATGGACCAACCAAATGAGCCATTCTTTGTTAATTGTCTAACTCCACAGTAACTGCAAGGTAATTTATGAAATAATTTAAAATATATCTTTAAATATAAAGCTGGATAAATATACTCTTCCTAAACTAATGCTCAAAATCAACAGGGTCATGTTGCATACAGTATTTCAGAAAAGATAATGTTCTGGTAGTGAGCGATGGATGAAACTGCGAACGTTAGGCATAGGGCTCCATTAAAATTTTAAAATTTCATTGCATTTTTTAATAGAAAACTTTACATTATATTTTGATTTTGTTATTCTGGAAGAAGAAATCAAAGATAATTTCCTTTTTATGAAAAAGCATGGTCTGAGACTATGTGGAATACCCTAATGCAGTAATTTGGTTAAAATACAGGTATATGGGTTTTTAAAAAGCACACACAAAATCAGCCTAATTCTAATTCCACTCTCACTTGACTTCAGTGAAAAAAGCCTTGGGTCAATGCTCAGCTTTCTGAAAATGCTGCTATATTATCCACACAGATTTTTATCAGAATTTCAGGAAACTGTGGCAGTTTTCATACAGTTTATAGAAAACTGAAGCTATAATTTGAATCTAAAATGCGTATGATGTTTAATGCCAGGTGTATGATTTAAAAAGGGTTTTAGAAGAATTTATAAATAGTTGAAGTTCAGTATGTAAATGTTTAGGATATGTACTAGCTACGCAAGAGGATGTGACTAGTATTATACACCCCTTTGTACTTAATTCTGAATAATGCTTGATTAAAATCAGTAGCAGCAACTTTGTAGAAACTACTTCATTACTTTGTGGCAATAGATTCCTTTTTGTAATAAGAAAATGACTACAAAATGTAATAATAGACTTTATGGTGATCTAGAAATAATGGTATTAAAATTACGCAGAAAGTCATTCTAAGTATCTATTAATATCATCAGCATAAATTTAAACAAATCTCTAACTTGCAAATAGTGTGATGCTTCCATTTTACTTCTTAAAGGATTACTGTTTGTCCT
This sequence comes from Dromaius novaehollandiae, assembly GCF_036370855.1. Lineage (NCBI taxonomy): Eukaryota > Metazoa > Chordata > Aves > Casuariiformes > Dromaiidae > Dromaius > Dromaius novaehollandiae. Next base: position 194,722,625 of record NC_088098.1, read on the forward strand.
CAAAAAAGTGAAAAAATCTTTTTTTGTAACTGCCATTCTCAGCAGCTCTACAATTGTGACTGACAGACATACGGATTTCCCACTTGGGGCGAAATACAGCTGGGAATTTGCACAGTGCAAGTTATACGTAGGCATGTATGTCTTTTCTCTGCAGAGTCACAGAAGATAGACAAATCTCTACGGTCAACCTTATGCCTCTCCTCCCAGCGAAGAGCTGGCCCTTTCAGTACAGTTTAAAAAAGGAGCCATTCTTGTGTTTCATCTTTCAAAAATATAGTCTCAAGAGACATTTACACAGACTAACAGATTTCCATGAGAAGTACCTTTTCCAGATATTCACCATATATAACTCCTCATTTCATGTGATTACTCTCTTTCCTATCCTTTTTCCATGCTGCAACTCATGTACTCTAATTCTAGAATTATCACAAATGTCATTAACATGCTATTTCCCTTTTTCCAACTCTCTAATGAAGAAATTAAATAAAACAGAGTCTATTGTCAATGCCTTATGCCAGTTTTTAGCACATTCCTCATAAAATGATTATGCTTCAAAGTATACTGAGAGACACTCAAATATTCACTAATATCCAAATACATGGTTTGCTTTCTTCATTCAATGCCTGAGAATTCACCCCGATCTGTCTCTTGGTCTACCCTAGACCCTAGGACAGAGACGCGCTTATACTATTAGCATAAGCTATGTAAGTATATAAGCTATATACCCTATCTCTCATAGTGGAGATCGAATGCGTGTTAGAAAGTTATCTGCTCCTGCATTAGAAATAATGAATAGAAAAATGAGCTGGTAAGAGTATTGCTTTGTACATCTGTGTGCTTTCCTACTGGTACATTATCTCACTGGAATCAGGCTTTCAGAAATGAAAACGATAAGCAAGGTAATACGGTGCGTATGTGATGAATCTGATGCCAAACTGACTAACTGCCAAGCCAGTTACCTTAACGGTACATCCAAATCACTTGCTGCTCTCCTCACCTGATAAAATTTAACACTTTCTGTCACCTAACCTAAGTGCTAAAGCCAGGTGAGACACACACTTTGACAGATGGATTTGCTGCAAGCAGCAGTAGGGTAAAAATCAGGGCTCCTGCAGTGCTGGCTGCACTCGGGAGGGGATTTTCTGTCTCTCACCTCGCCATCTCCCAAGCCGTACTCTTCTCACACCACCTCCTGCAATCTGTTTTTTCTCAGAGCTGCATCTCCCCCACTCGAGGCTCTCCGTTCCAGTCCAGGCCTCCTTGCCCAGTCAAACTGAGCCAACCTTGCCTTTCCGCCCCATCTCATCCCAGTCCCATCAATCCACCAGCCTCAGCCACTCTCATTTCACCCACCCTTTCCAGGCCCCTTTGCTGCGTCTCCTCCTACCCACTCCTCCCTTCCACTCCCTGGTGCAGCAAGTACCAGTTTCCCTGATCCTGACTCCTCCCCTGTCATGACTCCCCTGCCTTTCTCCTGTCATTCCCCTACTCGCTTTTCTGGGCTTCCAACCCAAATTCACCCTCCCCATCGCCCTTGGTTTCTTCTTGCGGGCACCTCACCTGCCGAGCTGCAAGGCTTCTGCCCCTGGTCCCCAGCTGTCCCCAGGAGCCCCTTCAACAGAATTTTTCACATGAGCAAATCCTGGGGTTTTTTGCTCTGTTCCATTCTCAGAGACAGCAGAACCATTTCTGCTGAAAATTCCAAAGTTCACCTTCATGGATGTTTCATTTAGAAGTGTTTTAGCCCAAACTGCTGAGCTCTGAAAAATTATTGTCAACAAAAACAGGATTTTACATAGAAAGCAGGCACAGCAACACACTCACACTCATAAACAAGTATTCTCTATTTCTTTTATCTTTCTCATAAAATTCCAACCTGTCTGTATTAACCTTTTTGTTTTAAAAGTTCCTTCAAAAAATAATTCTAACCATTCCTGTAATTTTACTTCTCATAGAAGTCTGCAGCTTTGGATAACACCCTGCTCTACCAGCCCTGTCTCTTACTGCTTGAATACATGACAGACAAATGAGGAGTAAAAACAATTTACATCTTAAATTTAATTTTCCCCTTGAAAATATTTCCATCTTCTATTTCAGAATATACATGTTAAATATTTAGTATGGACAAGCTGAGACTTTGCTCAGTTTACCACAGACCCCAATGACTTTCATATTTCAAAAGCAATACTTTCAAACTTTTGATCCCTGGAGGGGTACTGTTCTTGATCAAGCACTCATCCCAGTAAAGAATACATATGCTGCTCTGCCACATTTTCCTTCCCATCAGTAAGAGCACAAAAATCAAAATAACCAACTCTCTTTGGTTCTGAGGGCACACAGATAAAGGGTGTGGTGAAGTTATTTGTCTCAAAGAAAAACACAAAGCCTTCAAAGAAAAAGAATTATAGCTAAGTAATTTTCATCTAAGACATTGTTAGCAACAAATATGCCCTTGTGGGATTTAAAATAATCCAAGGATATCTCCATTCTAAAATTACTACTTACTGTCAATTAAAAATCTTATTACAAATAATAACTAGTTGAACCATGATTCACAATGTGTCATTTCACTACCATCAGTCTGAAGGAAGGATGGTTCTTGTAGTAAAGGAATAGAAGACAGGGTTTTATTCCCAGTTCTAACACAGCTTTCATGTGTAACCTTGTGTTTCTCAGTTTACTTCTCTGTCTCAATTTGCCCAACCATAGGAATAAAGAAACCATACTTCCATCTAAATCATACTTCCACCTTTCATATGCATGTAATAATGCTGAAAGAATTTAAGTCTGTAAAGCTTCCAAATGGGAAGAGCTGTATGAAAATTATTAAAATATATACCACTGCAAGCAAGGTATTTGCAGTAGTTTCCCTGCATTGGCGCTGATGAATGTCAGTTTGCATCTTGTGAATGTCTTTTAAAATATGCAATACTATGATTTTTGTGTGTGTTCCCTACAAAGATGTGACTTGCAACTGAAGCTTGTCTCACAGCTGGGGCATTTATAAAGGCTTTCTCCAGCATGAATTTTCTTATGTCTAAGAAGACGTGATGCTTACACTGCCATTTTTCCTCCACCGGACTTCCCTCCTCACTAATAGTCTAATTTTACAAATTCTGTAGAAACTTAGATATCTTTAAGATCTTTACCCTTCTCTGAATTTATCTGAATTTGGTCAACAGGTTCAAAAAAGGCAGGGAAACTGAACAAGCTTTACTTCCATAGGAAAGCAGACTAAAAATAATTTCACTTACAAAGGGATGAATTGCAAAACATTAGCAAGACTTCAGGCCATGTCAGGTAGCTTAGGCTACTTTCAACACAGGTGATATTTCTGTAATCCTCACAGACCAAACCTGAGTTTGAAAATAAACAGTCATGTATGATTGTGCATATATGCAGAAACCTATTCCGCAAACTTCTCAGGGAAGAACTTTGGATAGAAATCTATACAAGTATGCTTCTGACTAAAAAAGCAAATTGATCTTGACATTTTATGATATTCGGAAATGACAATCAGAAATGCAGTAAGAAAGATAATTGTACATGGTTCTGTTCAACAAAGCTTGCTCAGAGGAATCAGTATCAAAACAAACAAATAGATGGACATCCTTTAAAGCTTAATGTACTCCACATACAAGTTGAAACTCTTTCAGAGTTACAGAGACACAATACAGGTAGCTAGCTAGAGGTTGGAAAAAACTTAGTATAATGATCACCTAATTATAGTCGAATTCCTACAAAACCATACGTTTGGCAGAATTTCATGCTTAGCTAGATTGGTTGCTTAAGAATTAAAGGGATGTATATGAGTTCTCAATTCTTTCAAAATATAATTAAAACCATCAGCAACTTCATAATCATAAAGTCAAGAACAATAAAGATCTGTTATAGCCTTTCATCAATTCTTGTCTAACACTAATCCATCCAAAATCTCCACAATCTGACAATACAGAAATCATGGCTTCTGATCTCCCTATTGCCTACTGAAAACCACAGTAGCCACTCTACTTGTATGAGTTAGTGCTACATTTGATGATAGCAAATTTCTGAAAGCCTCTAATGTAATCAGGAAAAAGACTTCGTAGTACATCTCTCAAAAGGATCCAATTTTTCATATGTGAAACTCTTCTGCAAAGGCTCCAACCACTGAATTAGCTCTGTATCAGTGGCACATTACACTGGAGACCAGTGAGATGTGTAACAATCTGCAGTGATCCCACAATATCTACAAAATGACATTCAGATTTCTCTTCAAACTAATGGCCTGAAACGCACACCAAAATCTCTCTTCTGGCATGAGAAAGAGCTGAATATCTCAGTTTGCTCTGTGATATCAGTTGTATCAACTACCCTGATATTTGTCCACAAACCCCAATATTGTTGGTGCTCTCTGTATGTTGGTGATTTTTGTATTTTGTTGCAGAGGCAGGAAGCAAAAACCACCAGACAGTTCAGTGAAGTCACTGCTACTTGACTGAGAGCAGCCTACGAAACCAGTGTTTCTCAGATGTATCTTCATTCAGCCACTTGCTTTAGCAAGCTCTGCTGCCTGGTATAACTAGAAAACCTTTGCCACCTCTCGGTTTCAAATGTGACCATAGCTTGAAATACATAAAAGATCGTAACCATATATGGAATTACCAAACTTCCCAATTGTTCTTGTTAGAAGGAGAGTCTGTACTTCCAAATTCTGGACTTGCACAAGTTCTGCCTCTCCCCTTAGCAGAAATGCTGTATTAAGGATCTCTGGGGCCTGGCAGGCAGAGGCCTGGGAGACCTTGCTGGTGAAGACTGAGGCAAAGAAGGCATTAAGTATCTCAGTCTCATCTGTGTCCACTGTCATTAAATCCCCTGCCCCATTCAGCAACAGGCCTGTATTTTTCTTTTTTCAGCTTTTTACTATTAATGTAGCAAGAAAAGCTCTTCTTGTCGCTCTTGACCTCCCTTGCAATTCTCACCTCCAGTTGAGCTTTGGCTTTCCTAACACCATTCCTCCATGCCTGGGCAATGTTCCTAAATTCCTCCTTTGTAGGCAATCCCTGCTTCCACCTCCTATATACTGCCTTTTTGCACTGGAGCTCAGCCATAAGGTCCCCAATCAGCAAAGCTAGTCTCCTGATACATCTACACCTTTTTTTTCCTGAGTAGTAGGATGATCCGTTCTTGCACTTTGAGGATGTTGTCCTCAAAGACCTGTCAGCTTCCCTGAGCTCCTTTGCCCTTCAGAGCTGTCTGCCATGGGATCCCACCTAACAGTTTCCTGAATAAGCTAAAATCTGCTCTCCTAAAGTCCAGGGTCTGTACTCTGCCACCCTCCTTCCTCACTCTCCTCGGGATCTTGAACTCCAACCAGTTCTTCCTTGTTAGTGAATAGCAGATCCAGCTGTGCACCACCCCTGGTTGGTCCATCCTGTATCAGGAAGTTATTCCTGAGGACCTCAAGAAATCTTCTTGATTGCTTGCATCCCACCCTGCTGTACTTTCACCAGATAGCAGGAGGCTGAAGTTTCCCATGTGAACCAGCATCTGCAATTTAGCTGCTTCCTCAAGTTGTTTAAAGAAGGCTTTGCCCACTTCCCCACCCTGCTTGGGTAGCCTGTAATGAATTCCCACCATATTGTCACCCTTCAAGTCCTCTTCTCTGATCCTCACCTACAAACTCTCAAGCACACTGTCCCAGAGAGGAGACCGTACATCTGAGCTGCAAAGAGAGCAGCCCCCGCTTCTCATCCTCCCTGCCTGTCTTTCCTGAAGAGCTTGTATCCATCCAGCGCAGCACTTCAGCTGGGTGAGCTGTAACACCATACTTGTTATTTCAGTGATCTTTCAGTCTTGCGGCTGCATGCAGAGCTCTAGTTCCTCCTGCTTGCTTTCCAGTGCATGTGTATGAATTTCTGTACATACACTTGAGGAGGTGTTCTTTCATCCCATTTTACAGTTCCTGAGGTCTCTCTTGTTTCTGTTGCCCTGCACCCTTTGCCTTCCATCCCTGTCCACTGCTGTCTAATTTAACCACAGGTTGTAATCTCCCTCTGCTGTCATTCCTGGTTAAAGCTCTCCCCACCAGGTTGGCAAGTCTGTTGACAGATGTCACACTATTTAACATCTTCACATTTCAATTCATTAAAAATGTACACAGTATGTAAACTTACAATATCTGGGTGATGGAGCTTCTGTGAAGTTTGAACACTCTATTTCGTATTCCTTTTAGCTGAAGCAATAGGGATGGCATGGGATGATGGGATGATTCAGAAGAAAGTATATTAAAGGAGAAGGGATTTTCTTTCTGTGGACAATTGATTCAAGCATGGTTTAGGTAACTGCAGTGTATGAAAAATAACCAGCTCACAGATAATTCAGCTACTTCTGTGAAATTGTTCTGGAGTCCCAATTTATCACAGAAAGAACAATAGCTACAACTTCACTGTTGATAGTTTGAAGGAGAGAAGAGAGGGATGCGAATGCTGCAGTGGCCCAGGGAAGGAACTACCTCTGACATCTAGAAGCAGGCACAGCAGGTCAGTATTAAGAAATTAAATATATGTTTTACCATACAACTCCACCAATCTAATAGCAGAAATCTGCCAAAACTGCCTCCTCTTCCTACCCATGTGTCCTTGTCCCTTTCCTTACGCTGACACCAGTATTGGCACCACATCAAGAAGTTAAACTGGCAGGGAATTAACTCTATGGAAAGCTGGGGTGGGAGAGAAGGGGTGGGAGAAAGGGGACAGCAAGAGGCTGTGATGGCATTGCCCCTCCCAGGCTCAGCAAAGTGTTAGACCAGTGCAACTGCCCATACTGTAGGGCCTCATCCGCACTCTGCCCATCCTGGGTTCAGCTCCCCCAGGAATTCAGTCTCTAGGGCTACCAATTTCAACCCCTCAGTACATTTACTAATCTCTTACAACACGTTAGGATGAATAAATAAAGCTGGACAAACAAATGCAATCAGAATTCTAGACTTTTACCTACTAACCACAATATAACAACATAAAATACTGCTTAGCATTTAGAATGTTAACGCAATGAGTGCATCAAATGTGACTGAAATACAAAGGAAATGTTAAATAGCATTTCAGCTTATGCTAATGAAAATATCCTTTATTACTCAACAATGGACATTTTTGTACACTGTACAGACCTATAGTAATTTGTGTATTATAAATTCCATTCAGATACTACAGCTTATTCAATGGTATTTTATATGCATAGAGTAAAACACCAGAAATGTTAGTTTTTTCTCTGATGCTTCTGTATAATAGAAAAAAAACTATATTGCAAAAAACATATTGCTGGTACTCTGATAAATCAACAATACTCCAACATCGGACAACACAAATTAATCACTAAAAGTGGATATTGACAGGAAAATAGAATAATATTGTTTTTTACCACTAATAGAACTATCAGATCTGTGGAATTCATACCAGCGATTGCTTATGAATTTTAATATTTGTAAACTATTTTATACTTTGAGATTAGGAATGAAATTTAGCCACAAAAATCAATGAACTAAGATTTCACTTAAACTATTCATAGATGTTTACGACAATAATTCAAACTTCTTAATGCCAAGCAAACTCACTCTGTAAATAAACTAAATCTTGCAACAGAACATTTCTGATTCTCCCAGCCTCTTCTCCTCCTAATATGGTAGAAACAATTCTGGAAGGTCTTGAACAGAACAGCTAACATCAAAATATACAAAAGTCCTGCAACGTCTTTTAAGAGTTCTCAGGTCACCAAAGTCAGAAAACTTCCTTTTTCCCTTACTTCTAAAAAGAACCTTGTCAAACTGCAAAATGGGGAATACCCAGAACACAAACAGCCCAAACAGTCTGTTTTAATACCCCTTCCTATAGCTCGATGGACAAGAGGACCATATCTGAAGACAAATACAAAGAAAGTTGTACTGGAAGATAGCAGTAACCACCATGAAGCAAGTCACTTTTCTGCAAACAATCACAGGCTACTTAAAGCTGACGAATATACTCAGCGCCCTAATTTTCCTCAATGGACAGAGCAATCAGCTCCCTTTATGCAGCAAGATAGCTTGAATTCACAGCATCCCTTGTCCAAGGCAGAGTCACAAACCAAGGCCTGAGCAGAAGCTAACCTCTGTCTGCCTGGCTCCCTAAACGCAAAGGCTGTGGCTATACCTTAGCCATACCTATAGCTTTCTGTAGGTATATTAGAGAGCGCGATCCAAAGCAAGCATGAGGAGAAGGTGCAAGCCTGGCCTCAGTCCAGCTGCACTTCTGGAGTCAGTTTAACGCAAGCTCTGGGTGCTGCTGCTGTGGGGCAGCCATGCGCCCCTGCCCCAGCAGCAGCTCTGCTCACCTCAGCTGAGATGAGGCCTTTCCTCATCATGCTGGTGCATGGCCACACCATGCTCCAGCTCCTTTCCTTGCCAGGCTGGTGTGCAGCCCCACCAGCTCCTTTCCTCGTGGGGCTGGTGTGCAGCCCCGCCAGCTCCTTTCCTCGTGGGGCTGGCGTGTGGCTACCCCAGCTTCTTTCCTCACTGGGCTGGTGTGCTGCTGCACCAGTTTCTCAACTCAGCTCACTTCGGGCTGGCAAGAGCAGCAGTACCAGAGCATGAGAAGTGGTAGGGAAGAAGGACATACTCTTCTTACTCACTGAATTTGGAGGCTTATGTCTGCTTAAGCAGGCAGTGAGAAATGTGAAACAGCTTCTTTCCTTCACAGGTGTCTTACTACATCCACTAAGACTGAGAGTAAGGTGCATGTAGCATATACAGCTTCAGACAGGCCTGTGTTTGCCTGCAGATACATGACCCCCTGCCCAAGACCTGTTATCATCCTCCTGCACAATAAAATCTTACTAAAACATTAAAACAGCGCATCACAGGCTTTATATATGGGGCAGATTTTACCTAAGGAAACTGCCCACTGTCCTCCTCTTCTCTTGCACATGGGTAAAGAACATTGCCCATTGAGCAGGTGAATTTTATTGCAGAGTACTTGACTCCTTCATTCATTTCTCTGGCTCCTGCCAGGGTAGAAACAATTGCCCAAGATGACAGCCACTCAGCGCCCCCCACCAGTGACTGCCCATAAGCCCTCAAGAAGTTTCTCTGACCTGTGACACTCTGTTGGCAAAATCACGTGTTTGGACACTAGCACTGAGAAACAAGTGTTGCCATCCTGAAAGATGCAGCCCTGAAGATAACTCACTTCTACAAGAAGCAAATGAAAATGTTCACCATGCAACATGTGTCCTCTCATTTTATTAAACAGAAAAGCCACCTTAAAATCTATTTCTAGTAACTGGGAGACAATGACATGCAGTCTGTACCAGCCCACGTAACAGCTGACTTGCAAGAGCACAAGTGAGCCATCTACCTGTACCCTTTTGATTCTCCTACAAAATCCTTTCCTCCAAGAAAGGAACAATAAACTTCATTGCTGATTTAATCTAGAAACTGCAAACACCTGAATTTGCTACAGAATTTGTTACAGTTTATATTGGTGGCACACTAGCTTCTTATACCTTAATTTTTTAACTTCTGTTCTTGAGATGATTTTTTAAAAGATGATTTTTTAAAAGATGAACATGAAAAATACTATTTCAGAAATAAATTAAGAATAAATTTAAATATCCAAATCATTCAAAAAGTAAAAACTGTCTAGGGAAAGAGGAGATTCAAATTCTCAATGAAATTGATTCATGTTTTATTCTCTTATTTGCAAGTATTTCTTGACAAAATGTGTTTTATGATACTTCAATAACAGAAATAAGGAGAAGGCTGTTAATAGCCCTACTTGTGGCTGAGTCCTGTTTTATTCTTGTCCTCTCACTGATCTTATAGAGACTGAGTATTACTCAAGATGAGTAGCCTGTAGGCATTTTAGCAGTATTTTCAAAAAAAAAAAAAAAAAAAAAAAAAAAGGGTATGTATTTAAATTGAAAAATATATCTTCAGTCTAGTACTTTTCTTTTTACATTTGAACCATGCTGAAGCAAGCTGGCAGCACACAATTAATGCAATTTATACTGTTGGCTAATACAGAGCTGATCAAAACTACTTACATTAAAAAAAAATCATCAGAATACAAATAAGTTGAGTTTAAAAAAAAGAATATTCTTATTTTCTAACTAGAAAATCCCAATTCTTCTTCTATCTCCCAACACATTAGAGGAATATTTTCCAGAACTGCATAAGGTGCACAGTATCTTATCAACATGTGCAGAGCACAACTGTGTTTTACAGAGAGCTGCACATAGGAGTATATCAAGGTCTCTCAGTTTAGTGGGATGGTTCAAAGGCCAGAATATGAGTGTACCTTTTTTCCCCCTAAGAGCAACAGGAGCACATGCTCACTTAGAATACACCATGGACTGTATTACCCTGATTATAATGGTAACAGGTACCTAAAATGAACAGACTCCTGTGCACATAAATTACTCAGCTTCTTAGCTGGTTGATGAACATGATAAAGCAGTAGGCACGCGAGGTGAAGACCTGTGCAAGTGCTCTGTGATCCTGCACTGAAATCCTGCCCGGTATGTCAAGAATGCTACTTTTCAGAAGACTTTAGAGAGCAAAACTGGTCCAAAGTGCCATCCCAAATGGAATGCCTGAGGACATTTCACGGCACAGAATGGGCAAAGGGTGCACTAGGCAACCTATTAGAAAATGTTAATACTCTGTATAAACTGAAATGCAAGTCAATAGAAAGCACTCGTTCAATTGGACTATAAAGCCCAGAAAGGACAAACTGAGTTGAAAGCTACTGCTTTAAAGTGCCAATATACAGAAAAATTTATGGATAGAACCTTGACTACTATTACCATTTCAGCAAAATAAATACTCTAGCACCTATACTTGTATTTCTTTTAAAACAGTATGTTAAGACTCGTTCTATTAGGTGAATGCCCCAGCATAATTTACAGCTTGCTTCTGCTCTTGAGTGTGCAGACACAGCACCTATTCTCTGAAAAACATGTTCGTGTGCATGCATGTGCAGGCTTCGCAGCAGTTTCTCAAGCAAGGGAAGTGTTTTCTTCTGCTCCACCCATCACATAACAGAGCTGAAGAAAGCCCTAGGTCTTTTGAACTCCCAGCCATCTTCTTATCAAATTGTTTGTTTTTCGGCTAGAAAGGCTATGTACAGATTTCTGAACACAGCCCTCCAGACTGCAAGTAAAAAAAAAAAAAAAATTGGCAATGAGTTTTAATCAATCTGGATTAATTTACTGTGTTTCCTCTTAGTGTTTAAGCCAAATGCAGTGGACAGCACATTTATCTGCTAAGAGACTGTCAGAAATAATGATCCATATATCAATTCCATTTTTCTAAAACAATTCAGATTTTCATTTGAGGACTTTTAATTTCAGGCTAGAAACGTCCTTGCTGTTTTAAAATACTTTCCATATACTTTAATGCTATATTTTTTTTCAAAATAAAGTAATTATTATATTCTTATATGCTAGTTTTACTTAGCCTTAAAGTTACAGTAATATATTATAAAAATAACATCAGAACTGATTTGATTTCTGCACCATAAAAGTGACTTGTTTTTCTTCTGTAATCAACTGTGACTAATTAGTTATAAAATATCTGCTATCACAATACACACTTATGTTTTCATTATTCAGTTAACATTAGTCCAAAAGGTAAATAAGTAATGAATTTCTCTTGTAATCCTTGCAATACCACTGATTTGAGATGTAATGGATATGCACAAAATATTTTAGAATTAGGGCAGATCAAGCTATGCTGTTTAGGTAATAGTATTATTCCCTAGTGACTTCACACTTGCAGTAGAAAAATAGATTCAAACAAGCACTACAGTGTTACTGAGGATACAAATGACCTGGAAAAATACAGTTTCTATGGATATAATTTAATGAAGACAAGCCTAGCATGTCACACATTTAATAGAATTATTGTTATTTCTTTGCAGGCATTCAGATATATGCCTACCATTAGGTAGATCTTGCAAAGGTACAAATTTTTATACCATAGCATCTTTAAATACTAGTCTTTCATGCAGAAGCTATTAAATTATAGATACTAGGATGATCAGAACATTACTGCATACGTAACCAAGTTGGATTTTTCCAGAGACATTGTGTTCTATATTTTTAAAACAGTTAATTATGGAGAGCTAATCCTGTTAATGTAAGCTTGTATGGAAAAGGAATATATTGTTCATGTTTTTTAAATGAAAAAGCAAATTTGTACCAGAATTATCCAATGGTCTTATCCAATCTGAATATATTTGCAAACACTGCTTTTATATAGCAACCCATATTATATAATATTCCTCAAAATCAGAGGAGTGATTGATTTAGATAGGAAATTAGGAACAGCAGTACTGAAAAGACCAAGGAAGACTAAAATGTCATTTGTTTACATTCTGTAAAACCCAGCTTGGATTAGATAAACAGATGGATTCTTTCTAGATGGAAATATTGCACAAGATTCTGAAATCAAGCACAGAGGGTGGGAAGTGCAGCTGTAAGTAACTGATGTTTTGCTTTTCATCACATTAAAATAATGACTTTCCGACCTGAAGTATAACCATTATAGTTTTGTCCTCAGTGCACAATAAATAAAAACCAACTTCTGAGCGATGCCACACCCTTGTGATTGAGCAGCATTTCAAAAATATTTAGATAAAGCCTGATCAAATAAACATGTAGGCAGGAAATGCTGTCTGGAATGCACTCACTGCAATGTACTGTTACAGAGAGCCAGAAAGCAGCCTAACTTGAGAATTCAATCAAGCAAAATCTAGTATAATCTCATTACAGTCTTTGCAGTTAATGAAACCTATTTAGATCGCTGACATTCTGATTTTTAGAGCAGACGAAAGCAAAAATTATTCAGTCTATATAACACAAGCATACAGAAACACAAGGTTTTATTCTCTAGGTTATCCTAGCTTTTTATCAAGCAATGCGTAATATGAAAAGATTACTCTTCTGCTACTCACTATTGCTCCAGGATTTCAGTAAATATTTGATACTGATTTCAAAGAAGCCTGAATCCTGCTGGCTAGCCATGTCTGCTGCATACAAAGAGGCTTCTATAATTCTGAGCAGCTGAAGTGGCAGGTACTATGTATGTAGATGTGACTGTCACCAGTTAGTGATGTAAACGAGGGGTCAGAGGAGGAAATGAAGTCTCTGCAGATCCACTTCTTCCGTTCATGGTAGGTAAGCGCTTTAAAAAAAAAAAAAGCTCCACAACAACAACAAAACCACACCGTAAGATTTTGTCCTTTGCTCTTCCTTCAGGGCTCGTACTTAATTTTATTTGCCGTGTATTTTATTCCCTCCAGCCCTCAATACGTATTTTCATTTATTCTGTTCCACAACTGGGCAAATTTCTCCCGGTTGGTTAAGGCATATGCAGCATGACAGCACTTGTTCCATAAACACTGTTAGAATATCTTCTTGGAGGGTGTCTGAGCTGGCCTTTTAATAACGTGCAGTCTGCCTGTCTGAAGCTTTTTTTCCATTAGAGGCTGACAGACTGAGCGTGTGCACCTCCTCTCGCAAGCAGTGCATCAACTTGAAGCCCCACTGCAAACGCCTCTCCTGCAGCTGGAGGAATTTCACACGTACCGGTCTCTTTAGGAAAAAAACCCTCTAATGAATATCCTCTGCATATTCTGGTCAGCTGCTCTCCTTCCGTCCGTTTCCAAGAACAGCACGCTGAACTATACACAACTGCATCATGCTGCGGTAAAGCAAAGCTGCACCCATATATCTGATTGCAGGGACGTTTTAAAAAAAGGTTATCTGTCAGCCCCATTGCAGAAGAGAAGCACTTCCAGAGCAGTAAAAACAAGGCATTAAGACTGTTTCTGCTTTTCGTTCACAGCTACAGAGAAGCGTGTTGTCATTTTTTTCTTTACTTTTTTTTTTAACACAGATGAGAGACAGCAAGCTGAATTCATAAAGGCAAACAAAACAGACAGCTCACTGCTTGTGAGTCATCTCTCCAAAAGAGCCACAGAAAATTCTCAGTTTGATGTCATTTTTATCTTGAATGATGTTTTTTATAAAAAGAAAGAGGGCAAACTGAATTCATATAAGAAAATGAGGCAGAAGCAATTCATTGCTTGTTAGCCTGTCTGCATTTGCTACAAAATATTTAATTGCTAGCTACAATTTCCATATTTCTAAGGTTTTATTTGAAATAATCACAGTACTTCACTATGCACATTTTAATGATAATGAAGGAAAGTAAGAAGCATCCGTTTCCCAAATATTTTTTGTCTAATATATTCTTGCTATCATGCTTCTAGATACTGTTTTCTGGGAATTATATTACTTCTTTTCTTACTTAGTGGAATAAATTTCCTGCAGCATCTCATAATTACAGTATCTGAGCCAAAATGCAGTTTGTTTGCTGCTGATTCTTCTGACAAATTTGTCAACAATGATATTTACACATTATTTTCGGTTTCAGTATGCAGCATATTTGATCTTTGGATTTAAAAAAGAAGAACGCAGGGATCATTGAGTTCAAACGCCTGTGGCTCTCAATGGAGATATCTAAATGTCTTCTGTAAACATGCTTCATCTTGAGGCAAGGTTTTGTGTCCCCCTGAATGGAAGGCTGATGTAGAAACTCACCCTTTATAAACCTTCTTCCAATTCCGAAACTAAGTTTATTCAAATCTAGTTTACACCCTTTCTTGAACATGAACTATCAGAAGGGTTTTTAGTATTTCAGATGTGGTTTTACCAGATATCAAAAAGATTGTATCAGACATTCCTCCCTGTACTGCTAAATATCACCTTATTTCAATCACTCTGGGCCTTGAGATCATCCAATTTCTGTTTGAGAGCCCAATCACCCCCACCACCATTGACAATGCCTCTTCATTGTGTGCCATCACATTTTAACCAATACACTCCAACTTTTTACCATTAATGTTAAATTTAATACCAAATATGACAAGTCTCAAGACCTAGGATTGATAACTTCCCACCATCCCACTAATTGATTTTTCAGCAGAGACTGCTCCAGTCAGGTTTAGAATTCCTTATTCATTCTTACAAATGCTGCACTAATTCCTATCTTCAAGGATTTAAGTAGTAATTTCCCCTGTGATGGTGCATCAAATGCTTTTCTGAATACCTCATATATATTAATTCTAACACAATTCTACTGTCAAAAATAAAGATATAAGGTTAATTTGCAACTAGTTTTCTTTGCTAAATCCATATCACATTTTATCCCTGTTTTCATTTAAATCCACAACCTTAATTATAGTCTCCCACCAAATTTTGTTTCAAAGTCTTGAGTAAGACTGAGGACAAGTGGCCTCTCTGGAGGTATGGATCATTTTTCCCCCTTATGAAACACAAATTCTATGGTTTATATTTGCAAGGCAGAATCTTTCTTTTGATGGACTCACCAAAAATGTTATTACCTAACCAGCAATTTGATATGCCAGTTCTTTCATTGTCATTGTCATAAAAGGGAAATCATCTGGTTTTTGCAATGTGAACTTGAAGACCTTTGAGTTTTGTTTCTACATCATACTTGATATTTTTTTTCTATTATCTATCCTACCTTTGTTCCTCTAGCCAATGCTACATCCTTATGGAAAATAAAGGCGAGACATTCACTCAGTTGATGGCCAAATCGTAATCTTTCTTTCATCCTCACTGGATACTCTACCCTTTTAAATCTATGTTCTCTTCTAAAAAAAACATACATGGCCAAGGACATTTAACTATTTCAGTTCCATCACACATTTTTACTCAGCTGAACTTCTGATAGTGCTCACTTTAATTCTTCACTCTCCAACCTCTAAGACATACCTTTGTTTACTAACAACGCAATTGTTACTCATCCAGTAAAGTCTGTAGTCCAACATAATCTTTTATATGATGCTTCCTCATCTCGAAATTGTGTTAACCAGAGATACAGACTATAGAACAGTTTTCAGTCCACACAGCAATGTTTACAACTCATCAGTCTGATTAAAAATCCAACTACAAGAGAAACTACTGTTTCATTACTTTAATAGTCCTTCACAGCACAGTATTCAGTCCTTTTGTTAAGATCAGATTTACTTCAGAGTTGATACGCCTACCTCATCAGTTCTGCTTTAGAAAGCACTACCTAGATGATAATCACGTCAGAATTTAACTTTTTCTCTACCAGCTTCTTTAAAATCAAATGTATAACCAGTTAAACCCACATTCATTCCTATCATTAAATACTCTTAAAATATTTTCAAAACTTTGAAATGATGAATTTCATTTAAATATCTGCCAGTCTAAATTTAGCTCAAATAGTAGGACATCCTTCAAATAAAATCATGTTTTTGATCGCATTTTGGAGACTGTGCTATAAAAGGTATAACACACTGAAATGGAGAAACAGCGGCATTCTAATTTAGTGCTCTAAACCAACTTTATGGAAGCTGACATGACTAAAAAATTTCAAAGTTACACAACTTCCACTTTAATTCTTGTTGACTTTCTTGTATTTCAGAATTTAATTATGTATTTCAGCTTGTGAAAGATAGGCTGGCATAAGCATATAAAATCTGTCAAGTGCAAATAAACTTTCCGATGATGGATCTTACAGTCTGATGTATTTACAAATACAGCGAGCATTTTTTATGATACTACTGCATGGGAGTTTATGGTAAGTTAACGATAACATCCTATTTTTGCATTTTAACAGAAGAAAGGAATCAAAGATCCAAAATGTAAGCTCTTCATAGATCTACCAAGATGAATCAATCACCATCAATTACCATGGTAGTAGAAACATTATTTCCATTATAAACATTTGTAGGTAAAGCAAACTCTGCATTCCTGACCTGCAGTCCATGTTCTGTTCTCTCATCTGCTTTCTGAGATCAGCAGTAGCACCTATCCAGGCACCTTGGGTTACTGGATTATACCCCTCTCTGGCAGAACAAAGACTCTGGTATTTCCACACCCCAACTTTGGAAAAATGAGATTAGGAGAACTTGTTCATCGGCATAGTCAGAAGGGTTCTCATGATGATAGCACTGTATGAACAGCTATTTTCATTGCAAAATATCTGAGGGCAATTTAGTCTTGTACATTCTGAGCAATACTTGCAGGAATCCTTAAAGAAGCACAAAGAGATATGAATATAGTACAACCCTTGTATAATTTCCAGGGCTCCTTTTAGTTTGTTTAGGTTTAGAGGAGCCATTTGGTGCTAGGGTTTTTGCAATCTGAACTCTTTGGAATTTGAGGTTAAAGGCAAAGAGTAGCTGAAGCCTCTGAGGGGTGACAACAGTAGCAAAGCCAATATATACTCAGATTTTTTAGATATGCTCTCTTTCCTAGTGCGCATAAACTAGCTGCAGAAACCAATGAGTAGAACAGCGCGTTCCTTATTTGCTGCTAACAGAACAAGTCTTTTAACTTATGTAGCAGGTGATTACATATTTGACCTCTAAGGATTTTGGTTCAAACTTTATCCATAAACCACAATGATTGTATTTATGAGTGCGCAAGTATCTGCTCAAAGCACAAAGCCTCTCCTTAGTCTGCAATGATACATCATTACGACCCAATCTGTTCTAGAGCATGATCCTGCAAGATAAGGAGCACTTCAGCCCTAATCCAGCAAAACACTTAACTTTTTGTTTGCTTAGTTTGTGCTTAATACCCTGTTCCATCTTTGCTAGGTGCCAATATGCTTGTGTTCAGCTCCCTCCAGCTTCAAGGTAGTAACGTGAATCAAGATCCCAAAGCCAAAAGTATCTGCATTCGAAACCTGGAAGTTCTAACACTGATTTTGATTTTCTATGGCTTTACCAAATCATATAGCTTGTCCTCCTTATTTTGTGCCAAATGCTGTGCCCTTTTAGCCAGAAAGTGCTGCTGGCTGAATTACACCTATAGCAGTGATTTATAATGGTGTAGATTATATCAAAGTTTGGCTGTCTGGAGTTTTTTTCAAAATGAATTAGTACAGGCAGCTTATTAGGGTTGCTGTGCTTTTAACATGATCTAGTTCTAGGAAAAACAAAGGAGCCTACAGGAATGATTGCCAGATTGATCTGATTCCAGTACAGAACACACGTAACAGAAAGATCCAAACAGAAAGGATCTATTATTCTTGACATCCTGGGATATATGGCATTGCATTTACGATTCCACATATCCTTCTTTAATGAACTACTTTGATCTTCTTTACGCTGTTCTCTTTAAAGGCCACACTGACTTTCAGAAGGATACTGGTCCTAGTGGGATGGTATCCAGGTGCCTAAATATAGGTGTCTCGTGACATTTTAGATATCCTAAGGTATGTTAGCTATCCACTGAGACTGGCAGATACAACATAAGACCTATAGAAGATCCACTTCCTCCTGAAGCAGCAGTTGGAGGCTTACTGCTACACATCTATGCTTAGGTATCTGAACTGCTCCCTCTGCTTTCAGGGGGAAAATAAGAGGTGTCTTTATATTACTTGTGAAGTGATACGTCCACATGTCAGCCAGCAATAAAACAAGGAATAATATTTTTACATTCAATCAGAAAAAAACCCACAGAATTTATGATGTAGTGACTTTATTCACTTCAACATGGCATTTCTTGAGGTTATAAACTGCAAAATCTTTTTCTTTCCCTACATTAAAATATTTAGTTTTAGATACAATAGTACCTTTTTGTTTTTCTTATTACAGCTTGCATAACACTAAACAATTCAAGCCAACACTAACAAAGTAGGCTGTACGCATCCTGGACTAACATCCTCTGTAAAAATGAAAATCAAAATTGTTACCTAAATCAATTGAAAACTATATACATATAAGGGATTTATAAAGTTACACGATTTAAACAAAAAAAACTCAAACACCTTTTGAAGATTCCAATTAAAAGTATGGATTGATGTGAAACCACAGCACAAAATAAGATTTCATTAAGCAAACCTAATATAATGTGATAAGCTATAAATACAAGAACAGAAACCTTCTTAGTTTTATTTCTCAATACTTTTGCTGCACCATTTTGTTTTTCCTTCTGTTTGGGACTGAATGTTAAGATATTGCCATCTAGTGATGAAAAGCAAAACAACCAGAAGCAGCAGAATAAAGTAAGTAACAGTGCATACAGAGTACATTTACATTATAAACTGTTTCAGAATGGTAGGTGAGAACACTGAAATAAAACAGATGTCTGTATTTTTGGAGAAAGTATACCAGACAATCAGGGAATTGGGATACAATCATATGAAATATTTTAATAAAAGCCTCATTTGTATTATGCATGTACCACCCAGCTCCTGTCCTCAGCTTGTTCGTTAAATTCATGACAGTAGGTGTGTATATCATAAGTGCTTTGTGACTTAGGTTATTCTCTGTAAATAACAAAAGACGACAACTTATTAAGGATTTTGCAGAGGATTAGTTAGTTAATGTTGGAATTATGTTTCCAGGATTCAAAGTACTATTATCCTTTCCTTGACTTTGTTTTTGGAACCATCAAACTGAGATGTCCTCTCAGGACTCTGAGGTTTGCCTCTAAGTTTCTCTCTGACTGAACAGTCCTTGGAAGCATTGGTCAGCCAGGAACAAGCCTTTGCTTTCCCAGACCTACCATACAAATGTTCACAATATACAATTGTATGAGCCCATCTGACATCTGCATTATTACCACTGGGGCATGGACTCAGACAACACAGACACTGGAAACACTGCTGCACAAGTCAAAATGCAGCCTGCGTCCTCAGAGCACAGCCTATGTGGATCAGCAGGCCTGAAAAATTATTTGAGTAGTAATTTTTTGCTGGTCTGCGTCTTACAGTTTCCTGGCAGTATCCCCTAAATAAGCTGTTTTCTTTTATTAGAACCCTATAAACCCTTTTCCTTCTCAATTTTGTCACAAACCTGTATCTATATTTTAGATTAAATGATGCAACCTATTCTCCAAATGTCCCTGTACGACATTACTTTTTCAGAATTTCCTTAGAGCTGGAAATTTCCAAACAACCATTGACAGCATCTCTAATTTTGGATGCCTCTTTCAGACACAAGATTAGCAACAGAGCCCCACCCACTCACTCAAAATATACTTTACATTAGATAATTTATGCCTAAATTACTTGTTCCAGGTTACCCAGAGCCTAGGACAGAGAGAACCCACGAGTTCTGGCTGTTGTTCTTTTACTCTGGTTATGAAATTTCATTACAGAAGGCATAGACTAAACCCCCAAATACTCAAAAATTTCGGGTCACAATCTTCTGCTTCCTTTCTGTGATGTGAGGTTCTCTCTTTTATACCACCCTCACAGCAAGCCCTGGTAGAAGAGATAAGTGGAAGCCAGTAAGGGGAAGGGTTGGAGCATGCTGATCACTAGATATTGCTAGTTTCTGCAAGGTCTCTAGGGATGCCTAAAAATTATGGCATGTTATTACAGCTGAGATCATAAGACTTCTGCGCTTCTCTCCATTTCTCTGTGTTGCTATGTGCCCCATTAGCAGGCACAGACTCTGCCCTCCTCTCCCAGGATCACTGGAGCGGGGGCTGAACCCTGCTCCCATCCCTCCGTGCCGCGCCGGAGGCTGGGGATCCTCTGGAGGCCAAACTGAGCATCCAGGCAGCACGCCGCTGCCTTTCTCCAGAGGTGGGCCTGGGATGTGACGGGAGGCAGAGGGTGGCAGAGGGAGGTAGTTCTGCCTACCTGGAGTGACAGAGCTGATTCAAAAACATCAGGCTCAGGAATTATTTTCCTTCTCAACACTCTTGCCTTCAGAGGTCCAAGGTATCCCTGAGCCAAACGCTAGCTATGACACATCCTTTTACTGTCCTGATTCTGTCTCCCATGCAGAATGAAATGTTCAAAAGACTTATTTTCTGTGAGATACCTCCATATAGCATGCTCCATGTGTATGATGTTTTCATTATATCACAACTGCATTACAATTAGGGCAGGAATTTGCAGTGCAATAGCGTGAACTTGCTCTCAAATTCTAGCCCATCACTCAGATAGTCTCAATTTACACACTTCTTACTATCTGGTTTTTAATACAAATATTTTCCTGAATCTCAAATATATTTACAGATACGCATCTTCTTCTTTCTCTTCTTCTTAATTCTGTTATAGTAGATCTTCAAACTTTCCCTGACTTTAACCAAGATGTTCTTGTGAATAGCCACTTGCTTACTTGATCTTTTTTTTAAACTTTCCATTCTCTAGTTTTGTCTTTAATTATTAACACTTCTTCCTTTCTGACTGACCTATTTGGACACCCACACCTCCTTTTCATTGCCCTGTAGAAAGATAACCTCTTCCTTATGTCCCTTGGCTCTGCTAGCGACATTAACTGTAGAAGCCCATTTTTTATTTCTCTCATAAAGAAAATGAGAACAAACATTTCAGAAGGGTTTCAGCCAACTTCCGTCTCTTTGAGATCAAGATACGATGTAGTCTTGCACATGGGATCAGGCAGTACTACATTTGCTTCCTCTTACACTCGCCTATCGGATGTCAGGTTGTGCCTCCCGTCAGGCTGTTACAGACCAGTCAGGCCTCGGCTCTGAGGCAGCACAACAGTGCCCATGTTACATAAATGTCTCCACAGTTCCCTCCATGTGATCTTATGTATAAAATAGTCACCCTGAATTATTCCAAAAAATACTATCTCTTGCAAAACTTGCTGGCTAAATTAGTTGGCTAAAACAGGTAAATTGAGCTACAGTCTGGTTTAGCTGACCTTAGATAACCATCACTGGTTTTTACTATTCTTTCAAATGATCCAGAAGTATCGAATTAGGTGTATCACTACATCATCTTTCCCCACTACTCTTACACGTATTGCTACATGCTGCTTCAAACAAGACTGTACAGTCTCCAGGGCAGGAATCACGCCTTTGCTTTGAGGGAAGTGCTTGGCACACCAAACCCTTGGCTCATTACTAGATAAGTAGCTTTTTTTCTCATTTTACTCAGAAGCGCTATCAGAAAGATTCAAAGTTCAGATTCAGGTGGTTCAAACTAGCACTACAGCCAGCTACAACTGTGACCTGATTACTTTGTTAGATAATATTTCTAATTTTGATTTTTTGTTTGTTTCAAGGTAGGAAAAAGGAATTCTTCAAAAACTAAGATTACCTAAGAAGTCATGCCACGTGGTAGACCGAGAAATTATTCTTTCCCTGAATACAGTTTATAAGCACGGCATGGCATGCACATACACATACACTTCTTAGCTCACCTGTTATCTTTAATGGCTAGGATGTCAATTACCATGGCCTTCATCCTTCTGAAAACATCCAAAGTATATTCAAAGTAAACATAAATAGCTATCAGCAAAAATGTCATGATTTCAATCACTGGTTGTGTTACAGCAGTTCTATATAAATGACTACAGTGAGGAAGCGTCAGAAACAATAAGGCCAGGGTAGTACAGTGAATTTTCCATGTCCAATGATCATTATTACCTGAACTTCCTGCTGTTATGCACTGATGATCTTTAGGTTACAGCTTCTGCCTTAGCTCTGTCCTGTTATTCAAAATGATTTTCTGAATTCTTAGAAAAACTAATGTCTATCAAACATCTCACTCTTAAACAGTTGTTTAAGGGACAGTATCTTGTTTCATGTAGTTTTGAAATCCACTTCTGGATAAACCTCCTAGGCAAACACTAATAAAACACAACATAGGGTTTTTTTATGTAATACTTCTACTTACACAATTGCATGCTTAGATGCTTGCTAGACAGGAAGTAAAACTTTGGCTAAAAAACCCTCACTGCTATTACATAAGAATACCTGTTATGACTTGCAAAATCCTGTCTGTATTTTTTAAAGTACAGGAGGGCAAAACTTCCTCTTAGCATCATCTATAAAAGCATGCATTGCTTCACTTTTCACAGTAACCTGTGAGAAGAAAGAACTCAGTTACGGAGATATATAAAGATTTTTTTTCTCTGCTCTATTTTTTTCCAATACAGTAAGTTTTAACTGATGAATAGTTGTGCACGTGGTCTCCCTAGCTGTCGTGAAGGTTTTGCAACAGTGACTATTCCATCCAGACACAGGAAAGAGAGCTCCAGGCTCCTTCGTCTTGCTGCTTCTCTAAGCACTGAGTGAAGAGAAGCACTGCTGCCCTCACACAGACAAATTAAACATAAATGCAGTCTTTGTAACTGGGTCTTTAATGTCTTCTAGAGTCTCTCCCTTATCCACCTAGAAAACAACTTCCTCGTCATCTGAGAACTACAAGTTCTAAGATAGCTCCCTGCTTACATTAGAAAAGGCAAATGATATTTAAGAGGGGAAGTTTTTTTGAGAACATGTGTCATGCCAGATTTCAATGGAATTGTAATTCAATGAAAAATATACAAAACAAAACTTCAAATCTGCTTTTTATTAGTTAAAGGAGAAAACATTATCTTAAATGGGCTTATTACCTACGGAAAAAAAGTATGTAATGGTAAGTCACACTTAAAACTGAATGATAAGCAAAGGGAGTAGTAATTGCAGTTACTTAACTACCCTTAAAGCAAAGAATTATTTTGGGTCAGCACAGACTAGATTTTCAAAGATATTTAGCTCCTGAAGTTTCAAACAGTTGCTCTGTAGGTTTTTTAAAGGAGGTAACCTGGTTAAGTGTCTAATTCCATCTAATACTTGTTTGGCCACTGCATCATTAACAGCTTTGAAAATCTAAACTCATGTATTTTATGTTATTAAAATTAGTGGATCTCAGCCTGTCCCATGTTTTTTTATTTACAGATTGGAAGAGAAAAACTGATTCTTTCTTTTCCACCTCCAGATTGTTTTCTCAGCTGTGAATTGAAAAATCCAAAATAGGGGACATATAATGGAAAACAATCCACTGATACAGCATATTTTTATTCAAGTGTTTGAATACAAAGCTCAGGTCTGGAGATAAAACCAGTTAAATCTTATAACAGCCTAATTTAAAAGACAAGCATGATCATAAAAAATAACCATTGGGATTCCTCTGTTTCAGCTGGCGCACCGGAGCCACAGGGGCCCATAGGAGCGGGGCAGCCCGCAGAGCCCTGCAGAACTGAGGGGAATTTGAGCTCCTGTTCTAGCCCTGGTGCTCAACAATACTGTGTCCTCCAGGCTCACAGGGATCACTAACACATGAACTTTCCCAGAACTTCTCTTTCACAGATCAAGGCAGGTCATCACTGGCTACCGACTAATTCAACAAACAAAAATGTAGCACCAGCGCAAACAGAATCCTTTATAAAACTAAAACTTCTCCAAGAATAGTTTTTCTCTTGCAATAATACTGCTGATCTGCTGCAAGGTGTGTTTTCATGTTTGACTGAAGCTAATCTAAGACAGTGCTACTGTGAGAAAAGCTGGGCTAGTTCCCCCTCCTCCCCCCGCCCCGTTTCCATCATGCCCCTTCTGTTGGCACTGGTTAGGAACAGCAATGCGATTCCGTGGGGAGGGTTTGGGGGGGTATGGTGGGGGCTACCCCTAACGGATCAATGAGGTTAATCAGTCTCACCACAGAGACACACAATCACTATTCTCAACACAAGGGAGGTTGCATGGATGTTTAGGTGGGGTAAGGAA
Source organism: Dromaius novaehollandiae (assembly GCF_036370855.1). Taxonomy (NCBI): domain Eukaryota; kingdom Metazoa; phylum Chordata; class Aves; order Casuariiformes; family Dromaiidae; genus Dromaius; species Dromaius novaehollandiae. Next base: position 194,747,180 of record NC_088098.1, read on the forward strand.
GAGAAGGAAAATTTTTTAATTAAAAAAAAAAATCAGAGATGCACTTTTCATAGGCATTACATGGTCCAATAACTTTCCCAGCAGTGCTAATTTGTATTTACAAATGCCTATAACATGCTGTGTTTCAGAGGAAGAACATTCTTCTGAGCTACCTCGATTTGCTGAGCCATGAGTAAGCTCTGCATGTTCCAGGATCAGATACTTTTCAGGTACTAATTACAAGAACAACTTGTTGTAATTACAATTGCACTTCCCAACAAGGAGCATAGAGATTTTAAAAGCCAGAACGGAACATTATAATCATAGTCTAATCTGCACAGCTTAGCCCAGAAAATTTCTTTAGCTTCTGGTCCATGTACAGTAATTTAGAGTAGCTAGATAAAACGGAAACACCCTTCTGACAGTTCAGAGTTACTAACAGGCACGCTCACTCCTGATTACACTGCTCTGCAAATGCTAAAACAGGTATTTACAGAGTTAGCTCTAGTCCACAGGACACAGTTGTAACATCCCACATGTACACACATACCAACACTTTCTCTGATGTCATCTTTAATAACTCTAAATAATACACAGTCGTATCAAAATATTTACGCTAAGATATCCATCTATATGGACAGCACATAATCTATTATTAAAAAGCAATTACATATTTGTTTTTGTGAGGTCCTATTTGGTTATGTGAGGTTTTGTCAGTAGATTACAATGTTAAACTGATACAGGACCAAATGTTGCCTACTCCATATAAGACACAAACAAAAATAGACTGAAAATGGCATGAAGAAAAAAAATAAGTTTTATTCACAAAATGCATACAGACTCTTAAACAAAGTCCATTCATTTCGCTTTGGGGATGTGGTGAACACAAATACAGATGTCCAGGCTTTTGGTGCAGCTTTCTGCCCCAAGATCAACCCTGGTGGAAGAACAGCCCCCACCTTGCTCCTTTTATCTCTGGAGCTGACCTTCCTCACTTCCATGTTGCATTAGCTCAGCTCTGCCTGCTGGCACGTGGAAGTGAGGAAGGTCAGCTTCAGAGATAAAAGGAGCATACCTAGCCAAAAGATAATCTGTATTCAGTTCTTCAGTGTAGCTCTTCCTATGACACATTGCTGGCAACCTGTACCTAAAGTGAATCTGGACTGCTAAACAGAAGGTAAGGCAACCTTTGAGAAAAGAATGGAACCATGGATATGCTTTACTTAACGGTATATATACATATACATATTTTCCCATTTTAATGTGTTTCTTTGGAGATATGGAAAGGAACTTCCATGCAGGAACCTCCTCATCTCAAATTCATCTTAAAAAAAAATGTTAATCAAAGCAATGGTCTTCATGAAGAAGTGTAATTATAATACACAAAATGAAAGAATGTACACCCAGCACCTGAAAGATGTATAGAAATAGCACTGAACAGTCTAAAATATGTTAATTCAAAACTTATATTTAAATTAACACGATAAATCATTCATACTATCAATACACATAACATTAATTCTTTTTCCCCATTCACAATGGTTGATTTATAACAAGATCATCCAAAAAATTCTGAAAGATGTTGTATTCTGCCCCTTACAAAACAATGAGAGCTTCAGATAAAGTCCTCAACTCTACAAGGTTATTCTGGAGTGTGAAGTCTTGGTATCTCCAGAACCTTAGAAGATATCTTTGCAACAGGGCTTTATTGTGCTTTTTTTTTGTATCTTTAGTAGTATGAATTCAAGTTATATAGATTCACCGTAATCAAGTGCAGAACATCTACTGTGATATCTATTTCTCCTAAACAGGAAAGAAAGAAAAACAAAAAAACAAAAAAAACCCAAAAAACAAAAAAAAAAAAGAAAGAACACAGTATCATGCCTTCATTTCTGGAGAAAACTTGCCTAGAAACCAACTGATGATACAAGATTGCACCAGAATACTGTTAGGTGTCCTATTCATAATTAACACTGCTTTTAAGCATGCATAAATTTTAAGCTCTTGTGCCTGTCATCTAAGCTCTTGAGTAAATACTATGCAGAAATACAACATTTTCTATTTTGATATTTTCCAGCACTGTTATGCATGTGGAGTTGCACATATTCACTTACAGAAGATTCTGTTCAACAAACAAAAGAGTACACTGTGACACACCAGTTTCTAGAAACAAACAGGGCTACTGTGTGCATGGATGTGGATGTAAGGCAGTTTTTTTTTCTTTTTTTTAACAATAAAGAGATGTACAGACATCTCAATGTGAACTTTACACAAACGAATACCCGTAAGAGGTTACTTAAAGCAGCTCAGAGCTCACTGAGAGCAGAAAACAGGACTGTGGCAACATCTGTAGCATCAATGCCAGTGACAGTCTTATTGCAAGAATTTACAGTCTGTATCTTCTATACACGAGGCACCTCTGCCAGCCACCCAGGTTGACAATAAAGCTTAAGCTAAGTTTCACAGAATTGATGGAATTCAAAAAAAACATTCTGTATAAACAGGTTGTTTAGGTTCAAGATATTTGAATTTTTTGTTGGTAGACACAATCTTGTAATATTTAAAGGAATCAATAACACTTGATTAAAAATAAAGTAAAATAAGTGTTCATGAATATGATTAAATAATGATTATGATGATAATCATTAAATGATTATAGATTACATGATTAAATAAGGATTAAAGAAAGATGACAATAACTTAAGATGCACAAGCACACAAACCTATGCTTTATTTTTTATAAATCTGGGGTTTCAAAAATAATCCTGTTGTGATTTTGAGAACTTGGCTTGATTTGCGAATATGGAGGCCAGCAATACTGTCTGCATAGAAGAAAAACTTGCTGACATAACCAACAAAAGGACAGAAGCAGTAAAGCATCTACTTCTTCACCCTTTTCCTGTATCCCTGTCTTCCCATGTACAGGGTCCCTTTATTCACTGAAAGGGAGAAGCTGAAGATAGACTGCAGAGGTAGGACTTACTTGATTAAACGTAGACATATACTATGCAGCCACCTTCATCTGAACTAGTCAGCTTGGATCTCTTGTAGTCAACATAAGAAAATAAGGGCTTCTAGGGAATCATTCATCTCATTTTACTGCTGACATCTAAAACAGATCACATGGATTGACCCCTAATAGCACCTGTATCACTCCAGTACCTCTACAAGGAGCCTGAAGTGACTAGCTTAGGTATGGACATTTATTCAGTAAAAGTCTGAGCTTGGAAAGATGAATCTCACTCCAGTTGTCTGGATCAGGGAACACTCCTAATTATCTCCCCCAAAATAGTGATGCCAGCTTTCTCATTGATGGACTGCTCCTCTGTTGGGGCTAGCAAGCCTTTTTAGAGGCAAAACCAAGCTGCTGGGAGAGCACAAAGCCATTTCTCGCTGTCCTCAGCTTGAAGCCCAATCTAATGTAATCCATCCTGGAATATTTATGTGCCTAAACACTGATTTAGATACCTAAATTTAGCCATCTATGCCTAAAATTGAGCTCAATATGAAAATCGGAAACTGCTTAATAAAAAAAAAAAAAATCCCTCTCTTTAGGATGTTAGATCTGTTGAAGGAACTGTACCTGTTCCTTCTAGACTTCTACTGTGAGAATGGAGGAGCAATGCTACTGCACATGGAGGTTACTTCTCCTATTCCCCCCTCAAGTATCTGGAACAGAGAAAAAGAAATGAGATGAGAAATGAAAGGTGATGCCATCCCTGCAACACGCACTGCCTATGGGCAACAAACAATGAAATTTAATGTGAGGAATTAAAACTGTGTCACTACAATGGTAAGGACATTTTTCCACCACAAATTTGGCAAAATGAGACATGCAGAAAATAAAAGCTATCTTTGTATAATATGCTTAACTATAACTTCTGTAAAGTAGGAGGTGCAACAGATGTGGAAATAAGAAGTATAAATTTATCTTTTATCTCCAGATATTTCTGGGGGAAAATGAAAGTGTATTTGGTCTAAAGGAACAGTAAGAACTGGCAAACTCTCTGCAAATGACACATGCATTTAACTGGACTTCTGAAAAACATACAATGTAGTGCAATGCAGATAATTTCTAGGAAAACATATAGTGGTCTGAAAATGGAGATGGGTAAGTGTCACAGGAGAAATGATAGTACATTCTGTTGAAAGGGAAAGGCTCTTGCAGAAGTAAAAGTTGATAGTGGAGTGCTTCAACACTCTGCAACACTTATAGACCTACGTCTTTAGGACTGCATCTGACAATTTCATCATATATCTTTCACAAAGAGCAAAAAAGTAGATGATGTTTTCTGACAACGTGTAGTTGGGAGGGTTGTCAATAAACAGAGGCATCAGGACATTCCAGAACAACTGCAATAACCTTGAGAAGTAGAGTAGGAGAATTGGTACAGCCTTCAGGAATATAAAGCAGGTTATGAACTAAAGTACTTGCAGAAGAGGTAAGGAAAATACTGAATAAATCTATGGTAAAATTGTATCTTCACAAAATTCTGGTGACCCCAACCAAGAGAACTCTGACCTTGCATAAGGTAAAAAAGAAGGGGGTTTTTGGCACTTAAAAATCTTGCACCTCTGTTTCAAACCAATACCACAGACTTCAGTTTGGAAATAAAGCCATGACCCATACAGGTTAAAGAGCAACTCAGAATACAGTACAGTGCTCTCCGAAAGCTACAATATAAACAAAAAAATAAACGAATAAAAGAGACAGTCAAATCCTCAGCTGTGCCATACTTGGTGAACTGAGTCTGAAAAACAATACACTTTTAGATGCAATAGTACATAATGGATGCTTAACTTCACTTTGATATCAAAGCAACATTCACACAGATTAATTCATATAGGTATACGTATCCCCTTCAAAGATACTATCTCATCAAGTTGGTTATACAGAAAATGGGCCTATGGCAATAAATTCAAGAAGAATGCTTAGCCCATCTTTAATTAGTCTACCCATAGAGCTGTAGATATGTGTCTATTAAATTGTAAGAGGATTTTCAGAGGTACCACAGAGCTCTGTTATGGGTTGTATCAAAGAAAAAACAGGAGATTTGGGTACAGTATCTCAGAATCACAGAATAGCTGAGGTTGGAAGGAACCTCTGAATATGGTTTAATTCAACCTACCTGCTCAAAGCAGAGTCTAAAACAGCAGCTTGCTCAAGATCTTACTCAGTCAAGTTTTGAATAACTCCAAAAATGGAAACTCCACAACCTCTCTGGGCAACCTGTCAGTGTATAATCACCCTTACAATAAGGAAATGTTCCCTTGTGTTCAGGTGGAATTCCTGTATTTCAACTTATGCCCATTGCCTCCTGTCCTTTCACTGGGCACCACTGAGAAGAATCTGGCCCTGTCAGATATTTATAAACATTGGTAAGATCCCCCTGAGCCTTCTCTTCTTCAGGCTAAAAAAATCCCAGCCTCTCGTCATAATGAGATACTCCAGTTCCTTAACCATCTCTGTGGCCCTTCACTGGACTTGCTCCAGGATGTCCATGTCTCTCTTGTACTGAGGAGGCCAGCACTGGACCCAGCCCTCCAGCTGTGGCCTCACCAGGGCTGAGAGGAAGGATGGATCATCTCCCTTGACCTGCTGGCAACGCTCTTCCTAATGCAGCCCAGGATGCTGTTGGCCTTCTTTGCCCCAAGAGCACATTGCTGGTTCATGATCAACTTCCCTTTACTGAGCCTCTTGATGTTTCTGTCAGCCCATTTCTCCAGCCTGTCAAGGCCCCTCTGAACAGCAGCACAACCATCTGGTGAATCAACCATTCCTCCCCCTTTTGTATCATCTGCAAACTTTCAGGGTTGCACTCTATCCTATCATCCACATCATTAATGAAGATGTTAAACAGTACTGGACCCTGTTTCGACTGCTGGGGTACTCCACTAGTGACTAGCCTCCAGCTGAACTTTGTGCCACTGATCACAACCCTCTGAGCCCATCAGTCTAGCCTATTTTCAGTCCACCTCACTGTCCATTCACCTAGTGCATACTTTATCAGTTTGTCTATGAGGACATCATGGGACACACCGGCAAAAGCCTTACTAACATCAATACAAACAATATCTGCTGCTGTCTCCTCATCCACCAACCAGTCTTATCACCGTAGAAAGCCACTGGATTGGTCACGAAGATTTCCCCTTCATAAATCCATGCTAATTACTCCCAATCACCATCTTGTCCTTCAAATGTTAGAAAATGATTACTAGGAGGATTTGTTCTACCATCTTCCCAGGAATTGAGGTGAATTTGACCAGCCTGTAGTTCCCCGGATCCTGCTTCTTGAAGATAGGAGTGACATTTGCTTTCTTCCAGTCCTCAGGAATCTTACCTGATCACCATGGCCTTTCAAAGACTACTGAGCCTCACAATGACATCAGCTAGCTCCCTCTGCAATCATAGGTGCATCCCATCATGTCTCATGGACTCATGTAGGTCCGGTTTGTTTAAAATGTTCCCTAACTTGATACTCCGCTACCAAAAGTACATTTGCCTTGGTCCAGACTTTCCGACCAGTCTCTGGGGACTGAGATTCCTGAAGGCAAGTCTTACTAGTAAAGACTGAGGCAAAGAAGGCATCGAGTACCTCAGCCTTTTCTCTATCAACCATCATTATTCCTGCTTTTGGATAAAGTTTACATAATCACTGAGACTTCTTTCGGGATGGGGTTTCAAGTCAGAGGAATTGAAATGTTAGATTATACAAACTTCTTTACTGAAATGAATTAAGATTTTGAGAAAAAATGTGATGTTCTTAACTCTGAAATCAGAAAAAGGACAAAATGCAACATTACTCCCCTCACTTAAAAGTCCCATAGCACTTAGAATGACAAACTGATAAACTTGCATTACTTTACTATTAGCATCTAAAAAGAGAACTGCTGATTTTCTAGCTCCAGAATTAATTTAGAATTGGAAATACAGTGCTTTTTTTACATGTTATTTAATTATCAACAATCTGTTAGGCAGAAAATGAAATACTTTTCATATGCTGAAATTCCACTTCATTTCTGGTGTTTTACTTTTCTTGCCTTCCTTCTTTTGCACTGGGATCTTTGTGACAGAAGAAACCTATCCTGCAGATTAGACTTTTTACTTTGTAGTGGAGCCTCAGCATCTAGTGGAAAGGTAATGCTCGAATGATTCTTCATATAGTCAGTAACTGTCTGTGATATACCTAAACAAATTCTCTCAGAGGTATTTTAAGGTGACTCACCTTGAACAAACCAGCTCCGAGTTTTAACACCTCACTATTATTTCCTGTTGGACAGAGTGGCGATTCAGCTGTGCTATCACAGAATATATACATGCCATGCCTATATGGGGCTTCTCTCTGGCCATGAGGCCAGATGGTGAGAACAGTCTGTACTATAAAATATTCTCTAGCAGGTGGTGGCAACATCCAACTCTCTCAGCTCCCTGGCTCTTGCTAACTTCTGAACTGTGCTGGAGAACTGTTAGGGGAGACTACATATTGGTCCAGCCAAAATGGTGGTGAAGTGGGACAGCTCTGCACAAGAGGGGTTTCTCTGACCTGCATATGAGGAACAGGAGAGAAGGGCCAGGCCAGATGAACTAGTTTAAAGATCCTAAGCAAAGCAAGATGTACAGGACAACTGAGGTTACAAACAAAAAGATAGGAGGGGATTACTTAAGCAGAGGGAGTGGAACAAGTGCCAAGATGCAAACTAACAATTCATGGTTAAAAATGATTTTTTGCCTTTATTGTTTGACTCACAAATCACACAGAGGTTTATTACAAAGATCAGAGAATTCGCAACAAAATGAATGTAGGGATGTGCAGTAATGTGTTTTGCAACTAAAGCACCTTATAATATACAGACATAATGAAATTTCAGAAACAGTAATTCTAAAGACACAGAGCAAAACCACACAGGATACACTTAGGTAGTTCTAAACAATAAACAAAAATCAGCCAGGTCCTTTGAAAACAATCCATTAGACTATATCAAATACCATTGCCTACGTACAGAAACTTTTTACTGGAAACAGTAATGTCTTCCAGTAACGAATGCGGAAGATTTCTTAAATTAAGTGCAACTTTTAAGTAAATGATTAAAAAAAAAAAGCATTACAGATGTTTGCTAGGTTTTAGAAATTGCAATTGATTGTAAAACTTCATTCCAACACTGTGTAGCAGCCAGAAGGTAGTATATCCTAGGCAAGAAATAATTTAATTTATGATTTCATCCTGTGAAGAACCGTCAAACTTCAACTTCCCAAGAAACCCAAATACAACAAAGAACGTGCTGAACTCCTCAGGTTAAGTTTCTCATTTAAATCCAATCCCTGGAGTCATAAAAGTCACTTTCCAAATTAACCACTCTTGATTAGTACAAAATCGGACATTTAAATGAGGGTTACAGTTCATGACATTTGTTCTTTATAAAAATTAGTACACATGAAGCCAGTACATATCTACAGCTAGTTTACCAGAAGTGCGATAAGGACTTCATTTCACTCTATCAGGGCATCTTTAGCATGAGAAGCAGCACACACAGTCTTTCAGCGAACTCTAGCTACACTCAGATAGTTTTCTTTCACTACATTTCAGGTAGTCTTTTGTAATTAACATGAATTTTATTATCTGCATCACTCTTCTGCTGAGAATATCTTCCTAAGAATCTAACTTAGGAAAAAACAGTCTCTGAACCTAAATACATAAATAAAATAGTGCCTTTTTCATTCTTATTAAAAGTAAGCAAGTCTTTTCAGAAATTCCTGCAACAGTGTTTTTTTAATGATTCCCTCTCCCTCACCTAGAAAATTAGTAAAGGTAACATAGCAAAGAAATGAAAATGAAGGAAACATTCAGAACTTTTATTTCAGGGGTACTAAGATCATCAAATGATTTAACTTGGATACGGCATGCTCGTATTAAATGTGTAAGGCTATGTAACGGACAAATAGCCAAAATGAAAATAGTTACCTATCAAATGCACATGGCAAGTGTACCGAAGTCTCTACAAGTAAACAAGCACTATACAAGTAGTATATATTGAGTGATTTCTATTCAGTACATTTCTATTCAGTCAGACATATCTGACTGTGAAGAGAGCATACTTCAATCTTTTTAACTGCATTAACTTACGTGAAGACTGCGCTTTAAAAGAGGTGAAAAAAAATATGTCAGCAAGAATGTTAAAGCCATAATATGATAAGCTTGAAGTCTAATTCTTTTAAAATATTTTCCTTGGCTGATTTGCTTTCAATTACAGCAGAAGCATTTCTGTAGGACTTTAAAAATTATGACTATCTTTCATTTAATGAAATGATAAAAATTTATCAACTCTGTAATAAAGTTTATTGTAGACAAGGTTTCTGATCCATTAGCATAAGAAAAATACTGTGTGGGCCAAAGGTGGGCATATTCTTTTGGAAAGTCTGCCCTTTAAGGTGCCACTTGAACCAGCGAAAGAAAAGAAAAGATTTTATTGCCTCATGACATCCAAAGAAAGATTTTTTAAAGAATAATATGCAAATGTTGATGTCAACAAATCCTTACGCATTTACTACCTACGTAATCTAATTAAGGCTACCATCTAATGTGAAGAGTGACTGGCTTGTTCTTAAATGTTATTAAACATATTTTTAAATGTATTTTGTTTCCTATTTTGCTTACATTTCTTAAAAACTTGTTGATAGAACTCTGATTTTCTATTTTGAATTCCAATATCTGTTATATTAACGTATTTTTTAATCAAGAGTAACAGGCTCCTTCTTCTACATATTTATGTACGTTTCCCAAAAGAAATGCATTCAACCTAAGTTTTATGATTCCACTGTATCCTTTAATCATTATCCTCTAGATAGCACATAGCAGATAGAAAAAAAAAAGGTTAAATAGGCAAACTATGTTACTAAGCCGGATTCTTTTTACATTCTATCCCTAAGGCAGCAGACACACAACCCTGTGCCAAAAATCAGGACGCTGATGCTGTAACTGCTCCTCAAAGTCCTTCAGCACAGTGAGGCTTATGAACCCTTAGACATTACATGATTTCCAATATATTACTTACTAAGGAATATATCTCACTGTGTGTACAACGGGTTTTGTTCATAACACGAGCCTTTGTTCTCAGGGGAATCTTAATATTGATAACAGATAGTGGCAATGTAGCAAAACCTAAGTCTAGGACACAACCAAAGAGTTAAAAAAAAAAAATCACAAAGAAAAATCCAAGCCATAGTAGCAGAAGGAGCCTTCCCTATCTTCATCTCACCCTCCTCTTCACCTTCGGTCACTCTCCAATGGAAACAGAGAACTGAGAGCTTCCTTCAAGTCCCAAATACAACTTAAAGCTGAGGCAGCATGTTCTTCACCACCTGCCTACCAGAACATTAGGATATCAATCTCCACAGCCCATAAAATATGAGCGAACCCAAGAAGAAAACAAGTTTGACAACATGCACATATTACATCAGACTTTTCAAAATGCAGAATCCAAAGCTTTCCTTTGAATCATCAACCCATCCTTTCTGAAGAAACAACAGTTAACAAACAATCCAAGAACTAAAGTGCTGATAAGTAATACATATAGGAATATTTCAGTGAGCAAAAAGAAATACAGCCAGCCCACAGAAGAGGTTATTAATTTGATAATTTCTCTTAATAAAACAGTGGTCACTCACCCAGATCAATGGATTGAAGAACACCCAATCAGTAACATACCAATTTTAGAGCATAGTGGCATAGCTTAACATAAGGGTCAACAAACCAGAATACATACAGAACTAATGTCAGTTTACAATATAAATAATGAACAAAAAATGCAAGAAGCATTTTTAAATCAGCACAAAGTCCAGCTAAAAATGTTAAGGGGAAAACGAGTTTGTTTTTTAAATTCAGAAATGAAGTGGGGAGCTGTGGGACAAGTAAGTCCTTCCCTTCTGCTATCCATGGCTGATATTTGTAAAATGCAGCACCAACATTAGCCACTCCACCAAATTCAAAAGGGCAGGGTGACATGAGGGATACCATAAATGAACAGCAATTAACCGAGGCAGATTACAAGTATACATTATTTCCACCCACAGTTTTTTCAGAGAGCTGGTAGGATGCTCAAATCTCTACAAAATTAAAACACTGAACACAAATCATTGTAACTCATTTGAATCAAGACACATACTGTACCCACCATTTTAAGTATCCTTATTAAAAGTAATTAGATTTTGGCAAGTCTTTTCCAATTAACATAGTCAATCAACACAAAACCAAAAAAGAAAAACCACACCACATTCCGACTATTTTACCCCCATGTCCCATGAAAAAATAAGTAATTTATTCATATCACTGTTGAATAACTTACAAACTTTTTTCTCATATATAAGACCTTCCTTTCTTTTATTATTTTAAAATATTTTAATTAGCATACAAATATGGCATCAGGTCAACTTACTTATTTTAGAAAGTGACTTTGCTAGACTGTATGCTGGTCTGAACTCCAGAAATGCTTTGAGGGAGTGCCTCAAGACTTCTAACTGCGACAATATTTTCACTGAAAAAAAAAGCGATGAATTTATTACAGAATACTAGCTATTCTGTTGTAAAATCACAGACCAGCAACCTACATTCTTACTTTAAGTAGCTAGATAAGGTACTGTTAACCACTGACCTTCGTTACGTTAACTCACAGTAAAACCACAATGCTTTCACAAAAGTAGAGATAACACATTTGTCGTCCCACAGACTGCACAAAGCTTATTTTGGCACTGAAGACAAAGCTTGAGTCACAGGCGTAAGGCTGTACAAGGGAGGTGTGCCTGCTCCTGGGAGAGGCAAAACATCCAGTGTATTTTTCTCACCTTCAGTCCCTCAAAACTGACAAATCAGTCAACAAGCACAGTCAACAATATTAAAGGCTACTTATACATGAAAATGGAGCAAAAAAAAAAAAAAAAAAAAAAAAAAAAAAAAGAAAAGAAAAGATACCAGTAACAATCCTAGAAGTGGATTTTCAATGGCACTCACTTAAACAAGCATGCCCAGGTCACAATAAGAATGGCTTCCAAGTAGAATTTACTGGGTTTTTTTCCTTATTATTTATTTTGCTTTATTCAAAACCTTAAAAATCCTGGCCAAAATCTCATGCATCTCTGCCATGTATCAAGTATAAACAAAGGAAATGCCAACAGAAGTAAGAGTGGCAGCCTTTCCCCCCCGCCAAATTCCTTAATAAATACAAACTGATTTTCTTCAGGCTGTCTTACTTCTGATTATGAGTCAGCATAGACGTTTAATGAAGTTTAACTAATCAATGTTAAATGCATGCCCCTTCAGTTAGTTCAAATTACCTTTCCTAAATAAGACTGTAAAGACATGGTCTCCTAAAGCACCTTGATTGCCCACTCTGTGTTTTTATAACTTATTCGTTATTAACAGGTCACACATTTATTTTCAGATTAAGACAAGGCATGTGATCTTGCCAGAGTAAGGTTCAGTAATGGGTATGCCAATCTGCTGAACGAGCGCCTGTCAGCAGATCCATTCTCTAGCAGTAGATCTCAACTAATACTATAAGGTTATGAACCTCTATTCATGTTAAATGGAACTATAATGTTGCGTATGACCACTTGTGCCTGTGTACTCTACAAAAAATGCACAACCACAAGACATTATAAAAGAAAATTTGCATGTTGGCAGGTTGATATTATCAAGCCCTAAAGTCTGCGACAGTTCTAAACATTTAAAGAAGAAGAAAAAATGAAGTGCTTTGTTTAAAGAAGAAAAGAGTGTTTCCGTGCAGTGTATGCCTTTGGCAACGCCACGGTTTCTCCTCATAGTCACAGTTTCTCTCCTCCACTCATCTTGCCATCGAGAAGTGAACACAATAACCTAGTGATACTATGGTTTGGATAGTCCTGCCTAGGCATATGTCAGTGACTAACTTCACGATGATAGGATAGACAGACATGTCAGTCATCTCCAGAGTTTCAGCTCTCATTTTTAAAAAATAAGTTTCTAGCTATTACAGTTGTGAAGAAAAACAAGCCTAACTGATGCAGATGCCTCCCTCCGTCTGCATCAAGTCTGAAACAAGAGTCCCAGTGTGTGAACTGACCTAGATGCCTTAAGTGTCACTGGTGACTATTTCACTACTTAAGCCTAATAAGAAAGAATGCAGGGAAGAAAAATAAGATGTACTTGATTTAAAACTAAATGGGAAGCATGTCCTAAAACTGGATGGGTTCACCATGATACAAAACACTAAGCAAGCAGAGATACTGCACTTAAAGAATGTGTGAGAGTCAAAAGTATACAGACTTAAATTGTTTATAGTAATATATGACTAGGTTGAAAAAAGGAAGTATCAGTTATCTCATTATTGTTTGGAAGGCTTTGGCTTTCAGAATATCAGTGATCCAAAAGACTGCAGAATTATTCCGATTCATTCATGACGTCTGACACATTCCTCAGAGAAAGTATATCAATATATAGCTCAATTTCCACTCTAATCTCAATTGCCAGCACCAAAGACAATGGTCTAGAGGACTTGAGCTTATTTTGTTAACCTATTTTTAAGAGCAAATCAAGTAAAGGTTCTCCTACATATACTGCTGACCTACCAAATGAAAGACTACACCTGTCTTTCCATCATGCTCCATCAACTGCTTATAGCGAGCAATTTGCATTACCTTTGAGTTAAGGGCCCTTGAGTGTACAGTAACACAGCTGCAGTGGATTTCCTAAGTGTCATGGCAGCATTCCAGACACACAAAGTACATTAAAGTGCTCTCATCTGACACAGCACCAACTATGGAGTATTACTGCTTGTGTGGAAATTTGGGAGGGTGAGAAGAGAGCAGTGAGAATGAAGAACTGCATTTTTTTAAATACAAAGTGACAGATCACAGAATGAAGAAGAAATCTGAGTGGGCATAACAGAATAAGGACATAGGAGAGCAAAACCAAGGCTGTTGAATATAATTTTGCTAGTAAGAATGTTGAAGTACAGGAAAAAAAAGGAGAAAAGAAACAAGAGGAAAAAAAATAGAAGAAAGTGAGGAGTAGCACAGATAAGACAACGACAAGACCCAGCAATTGAGGAGAAAGAGAAAGATGAAGAGGGTCTGTCCTGACAAAAATAATGTGTTTTGACAGTCACCAACAGACCACACCACCTCAGGAAGAGCCTGTTCAGGCACTGGAAAGCACAGGAGCCTTGGGCATGCCTCAGTCGCTTGACTTAGGATATGGTAAGATGACTTTTTTTTTTTTTTTAAACTAGGGAAATAGCATAATAAAGAGAAAAAGAGCAAAAGGAGCCTTATTTCCTAAGGTGCTGAAATATTTCACACGTTAGCAGAGATATTTGTGGTTTTTAATCCCACATAAATTCTATTGCCCTGTGTCAGCTTTTCTCACACTTGTATTCCCATTCCTTCACCCTTGTTCCAGCTCACTAGAAGGTACCCATGGAAGTTTAACAGTCATGAAGGAACATTTTCCTACCTTTTGAAAATAAATACCACTTTTTTTTACATATATATATTTCATAGTTCTTGAAATGGCTGTATGATTGTATTATTTCCCCCCTGGAAATTTAAAATTATTGACATATTCTACTCTGGATATGGAGATACCTAAATTTTAACGGAGTGCATTTTTGCTTGTACATGGGATTTCATTTGCTCTGATTACCTCACAGAAACACATCTTCAGTTTCTGCAGGGATAAGCTGGTATTGACTTTTTCCCCCTAAAACCTTTTAAATCCTCCTAGTAAAGATGACCTGATTGTTTTGCAACAAATCCCTCTGTCTTCACGCTAATCTCTTGTCTATTTTTAGGCATATTTCAAATAATACCTCCCACACACCAGTTTCCCATTATCTTCACTGAAATACACTCTTACACCTTGTCCCTACTTCTTAACAACTAGAGAGTTAAACTGAACTATTAACTACAAACACTGCAGGCTCCAGTGCAGGCCAGGAATTCAAAGCATGCATTGGAGTATTTAGTGGTGTTAATTTCTGGCTACACAGAAAAAGCAGCTACACCGCAGAAACTAACACATCCCCAAACCCACCCTCCTCCTCAAAAAGCAAGGGAGATACTAACATCATTAGACCAGCTAGAGAGATACATCTATATAGCAGCTTTGACTGTGTGGGGTTTTTTTTAAATAAGCAGAGCTAAGCAATTTTAAGAACTTCAAGCACTATCCAAACAACTGATTATCTTTAAATGCTAAGTATTAAAAACCCCACCTCCACAAGCAAACAACATGAAAACGAAAATAGCAAGGAAGACTATCTTTTTGGTTCTATCACTTTAAATTTAATGGCTAGAATAAAGTAACATAAATGGTACTTAATATACTGTTTTAAAACCAAGGACTGTGTTCACAGATATAATACGAACCGAAATCAGCCACTGAATCCCTCAAATATCACCCAAAGGTTTGAAAGATACCCCACCAAGACACTATCAACATAGCATGTCCTACCTGGAAATATAGAAGGTCTTTTCCTGGGACGCCTTGGATGTATAGGCTCTATATTCTTAATATTTCTTTGAAACCTTCCTTTACAGTCATTTTCTAGCAGGATGTCTGGTGGCAGGCTACTCCGTCTTGTTGATTTATAATGGCTCTGATAGGAATTCAGTTTACTCCTAGTCCTAGAGTATAAATTGCTGTCATCAAGTGCCATTATAGAGTATGAACTTGTAAAGCCACCCCAGTGTTAAAAGCAATCTGAACATCCACAACTGTTTAGACCAGCGGTTACAGAGCCAGCAATCTCGGACAGTCTCACATGCAGCTCGGCACTTGCTGGGGAAGTTGGGCGAGTTGTGAGGCGGCTGCGGGCGCAGGTGTAGGGTTACCGCAGGCCCCTCCTCGCCACGGCTGGCGAGCAGGGAGGAGACGTGCTGAAAGCATCACTCCGAAAGTCCTGGAGTCATTAGGAAGTTCAACCACCCTGAACACAGCTGCACAAGCTGAGTAGAGGGGGAAATACCATGTAGTAAGACACACTGTCTAGGGGTAATACAGTTTATATTTTACCAAGAGCCTTTCTCAGAACAATTCATTAATACTTCATTATCTCGGCAAGCTAAACGAGAGTGGCTAAACCATTAAAAGAAAAGAGAGAAACCAGTCAACTGAGTAGGGACCTGCCTGGGGAACGCACAACCTGCACAGCACACTCAGTTCTGAGCCCTGTCCAGGGCCAGGTTACCTTTCCGAGATGCACAAATCCAAAGCACAACAGGTTTTATGCCCACAGTTACTTATTTTTTTGATTTCTTTCCTCAAGAAGCAAAACTGTTATTTCTTAACCAGAGTTAGAATTAAAGATCTGTCAGTGTGACACATTTTTTTGTTTACTTAATTGCTGACTACTAACACTATGCCATTTGAATATGTGTACAGAGAAGGTGGTCTGTAAATTCCCCATCTAACTAAAAGTCAAGGTACACACTAGAAGTTCATAATTTTTTTCTTGTTTTAATCTGGCTCTCCCAATGAAATCTTCTGAGCTTCCCAAGAAAATGATTTTCCTCTCTTAAAATTTTAGAAGGAAGAAAGGCCAAATCCTCCCAGTGTTTTCTATGAACCTGTTAATTTTCTTACTTAGAATTCTACCATAAATGAGACAAAATTCATTAGTAAAGCAAAACTAACAAATTTGCTTATAACTATATGAATTGTACTGTTAAAATAACCATAGCTTTTAATATGACAAAGTGAATAAACAGAGCAGTAATTTAAAGTGTCAGCAACTAATGTTTCATCCATGGTACTTAAGGCAAATTGATGTCATTTAAAACATTTGAAATATTAATGTTCTAAAATGCACCTTGTCTTTAAGAGAGTAATTAGGATTGGTGTGTACATGTATATATAAAACAGTAAAATGACTACAATCAAATATAGTTTTTATATGAAACTGAGTGCAAGCTTTATTTTTGCTGACAAGAACTACATTGCTCACCTATATGCTTTTGGAAGGGAAGAGGGGAGATAATAAAACATAACATTAGCTTTTTAACATTTTATTGTGTTAGAAATGCAGACCAATGCAGAGAGTCTGCCAGATTTTCTTTCTTCCTCTGGAAGTTAAATAATATTTAGCTGGAAGTTGAAATTATGCATGTATGATGCCAACCTTAAATAACACTGGATCCAGAAATAACTCAGAACAAACTGATTTTTAAACCAAGTAAATACTAATTGTAGAGAGCAAATTGATTATTTCTGGTCCTCATGAGTACACAGGATTTTAAGCCCTGTTTATATACAGACACAAGATTTTGAAAATCCCACTGGACTCCAAAATAGGTTATGTGGGAATTAGGTTGTAACCAAAGGGAACTGTATACCTAAATTGCTCAGGTCCTTTTTAAAAATTCTTGTAGGCACCCGTCTTCATCATTAGAGTCCAAAATACTTCTCTGCTGTCCTTCAAATCTACAGCACCTGTGGATCTCATCTTCTTTTTCTCCAGTTAATAATACTAAAAAACAGGTCAGAGAAGCTTTCCTTTTTTTCCCCTTCTCTTCCAACTGAACTTGATTTTTCAGCTTTGACTGAACCAACATAAAAATATGATAGCCTAACAAAACCAAAGTAACTGAATAAAAAACTCTTTTAAAGAACAAAAGTGCTTAAATCTGAGCAAATATATAGTTGAACCATGTGTGAAGACTGAAAAACAACAGTTACCAAAATGCAGTATTTGACATTTTATCATATTTATTTATTTTTAAGATCAACACAAACTTCAACAGACTGCCCTTGATGCTATAAACAACTCAGGTGGCAATTCTTTAACTTCCTAAATTCGCTAAGAGAGAAATGAAATGATAAAGTCACTTAAAATTATTTTTAATATTTTAATAGAATCATAGAAGTTCATGCATAAGCACAAATTGCCATTATTTTAAGAGTAATCTGAATAGACTGTAAAAAACTAACAAAAAATTAAAAATATAAGGTAAATACAATTTTTAAACCTTTTTTTTTTAAAAAAACCACTGAATTCCACTTGTTTAGAATTGCTCCTAGAATGATTTTTGGTTTTCTCCAAAGATGGCCTAGCCTAAATGCAAAACTAACCCTAAGTGCAAAGACCAGTACCCTATGTTATTTAGCCTAAAGCACCCTACTCGCTAGCCTGCAGACTCGTATTCCTTCCTTCTTTTCTCCTCCTCATGATGTTATGAATTTTGTACTCCCGTTGAGACAGTGAACCAGGGTGTGTGGGAGAACTGGAGGGGGCTATTTTTATAGCCCTACAAATCTCTGAGGTAGGAAACGCCAAGGAAAAAAGCAGGGAGAAAACTCTCCCTCACCACCGTGACAACCAAGTAGATGAACTGGCACCGAGGAACGAGGGATCGGACCTCAGTCAGCCGACAGGCAGATGTGGGTCCAAGTTTGCCAGGTATGCTATCAGCTCCCATACCGGTCATCTGAAGCTGGAGCTTCAAATAAAATCTTCTACATCTTCAATAAGTGACCTAACCACCAGGCTACAGGATATTCTGGAAAGAGCTCTTGATTTTTCTTGTTGAAACTGCTCCAATACATATAAATAATTAAATATACATTAGAAGCGTGACTTGAACCTGACTGCCCTGTATTCCAGCCGAGAGATACAGCTGCGGCACTATGCAATCCCACCTTCTTCAGCTCCATGAATATTCATGCAAAGTGGAACATTTTCAAGGGGAAAAATCGCCTCTGGAACATTCACAGCTCGGGCAGGTACTGCAGCGGGAGACCTGCCTTCAAGCCCTTGGTCTCGCAGGGGCCTACAGGAATTTAAAACAGTTTACCCAAGAGTGCTCTTACAGTGGAAATCCAGAGACAGACTGCTGAAAAGCCCAAGTATCTCATTCTTAAATTGCGTTTTGTAGAATCGCTTGTGAAAGATATACTTTGAAAATTCTTTCAGACCTAGCAGGCCGGACAGGCAGGCAAACACGTGGTCTGAAAACTGAAAATCTGGAGCAGACAGTGTCTGAAGTAGTGTCTGGTAGTGTCTAAAAGGCGTTGCTGCCATTTTAGTAGCCTAACGCCCTTTCACAGATTTAGCTTACGTGTGTCCTGGTGGTTATGTCCTCATTTCTGAGTGACATTTGTAAAAACCTGTCTGTGTCCTTGCCCAAGAGACCACTACCGAACGCCCTAAGTTACAACACAATACCAGGAGCAAAACTGGGAACGGGGAGGGAGAGGGACGTTGAAGAGCTGATTATTAATTCTAAGACCAAACAAATAAAGCAGAAATAAGAAGCACTCAAAAAAGACTTTGAGATTTTGCACAGGAAGGAAAAGAGAACACAGTTGGCAAGATTCGAGATTCCTTCTCCACCAAGGTTGCAGGGACAGTACCCCTGTCAGCCCTGCTGCTGTCTGCTTCTGAAGAGGGAAGCTTCACACCTTGCTGAATGGAAATATAAACAGACTAAAGAAAAGCAAGCATGATGTCTGGAAACAAACTTGTAACTTATAAGCAACTAAGTCACAAGTTTCCTACCACAGGCATCCAGCAATTCAGAATGAAATCAAGAATCCAATGACTGAACCATTATCAAAAACAGGTTAAGCATTTAAAATTATACTAGGAACTAGAGAATAAAATATTTACATATATATTTTAGAAGCATACAGGGTTGTTTAAGGAATTACTCTTCACTAAGCCTTTTATCTATAGGGTAGTTTATAGAATTACACTTCTCTAAGCCTTTTATCTGGAAGAGTGATTAAAATGATAATTAACAATAGAGTAGAGCACCAAGATTACAATGCAATAGGTCTAATCAACATTGCTCCTACAATAAAAAGTGTCATTAATCTGTTACAATTGTTTGAACATAGAAGATAAAAGAGGACTAATTATTTAGTTATACTATCTAAGGTTTAAACAAGATCCTTCACAAGGGATTACTAAAAGAAAGTAAGTAGTCATTGTGTAAAGTTTCTGGGCTGAATCATCAATGTGCTCAAATGATAAAAACTGAGCACAGAAATTACGCTTTGACTATACTTTCATGCCAGCAAAGATTTAAGAGGTCCATGCTTTCATGAACCTTTTCTGCTGGCTCAGAAAATCTGTATTATGGGAGAAAAAGCCCAGTAAATTCCCGTCTGATGTGGTAAAGTAATCTCCACATCAGTGTACATTAAGTCATGGACTTTTACACTATGCTATACATACCAGACTAAAACTGCATGCAAATACTGCCAAGGGGGGCTGAGACCTCGTAGGCACGTATGCAGAAGGGGCTGCGAGGGCAGGAAAGGAACATTTGAGTTTTACTAACACTTTAAACTTGCATAGAAAAGGGATCCCATCCTTCCTCTTGCTTCAGTCTCTCCCTCCCAGGGTGCAGAGAGCCTCCCTCCGTGCTGCGCGAGCACCTGCTTTGGGAGGCTGCCTAGGAACAAGCCTAGGTTAACACTAACTGTTCATTTATTTATTTATAATCATGCTGCCACAAGGGACAAAAAGACAGGAATAAGTGGCCAGGACAGGGGTATATGGAACAGTTTATTTTTGTAACTGTGCTAGGTTAAGCCTAGTTAAAATGTTCATAAAATGAAGGTTACAAAAACAATGTACAAGTTGCTGCATTTCCAGTGGGTGTCAGAAAGGTTTGAAGGACCCAAGTTGATACTGTCACTTTATAAAGACTTCTTGGGCACCTGCTTGCTCGAAGGAGACTGATTGTTTAAACACTGTAAATGCCTCTTCAGAAAATCTTTTTCTTTTTTTTTCTTAAAGCACGTATTATCTAGGTCTCATCCCCTACACTTGGCAGAACAGTCACAGATCTGCAAATGTGTCTGTGCTTTACAGTCTCTAACCTCTTTTGTTTTGCATTTTAAATAGAAAAGTTAAACAATTTAACCACAGAAAATGGGGAATCAAAAGTTAAAAGTGAAAAATACATGCAGCTGTTCAAACCCTCCAACTGTTATTCAAAAATTATTTGTTTAATTTTCTTACAGAACTTGCTTGTAATTCATAGGACGTGAACATCTGAGAGACTCTGTGCTTGAACTAACTCTTTTTCCTCAGTCTGATGTTGTTACGAACAAACAGGCTGGGTTTGACACAGTCTCAGCTTCCAAAAAATCTTTCTCAGGTCAAGCATCACTTTCCAGAAGTAGGTATAAGAGGACCAGAACAAGAAATAACCAGTCACGGTCACACTCTCAGAGAAAGCAAAGAGATCATTTTAGGTATGCATTAATTTCCACCCTTGTAGAAAAGGCTTGACTCATAAAGTGGTAGAATTAATACTTAGTTGCCAGGCAACATCTGACCTTACCACATGCTAAATCAGAGTACTAGCTGCTGTCATAAAAGCACATTGCAGTTTTAATTTGTGATAACTTAATACTGAATTACAGAAAACAGAAAGAAGTTTTATGTCTGGAAAATTCCTTGCTTTCCTCAAACACAAACAGAAAAAACACAAACGGAGAATACAGTTTTTTGGAGTCACTTTCTATGCCAGTATACTGATTTTAATGGATTAATATTGGCAGGGGATTCGGCCTAGTGTTTCAGATGCATTTCTTTCAGCTGAAAGAAGATAAGCACCTTTAATTTGTAGTCACATTGTTTGCTTGCAAAAAGGAAAACATACCATTAGACTATAATCTGATTATAAGATAATATTAGTCCGTTGATATCTGATACATTAAAATGCACTTTCCATATTAACAGGGCTAAACTGACTCATATTTCTGTTTCATAAGCAAAATAATTCACATACTGCTAACATACATTTGTAATACTTTCGCTTCACAGTGATGTTCCCACTACACAATGCCTATTACAGCCTTATCTTCACAAAAACTTCAAATCTAGTCCTTCTCCAACAGGGAAACAGCACAAACCTTGGAAAAAGGAATTTTCTAGCAGATAACGACGTAAACAGAGGAACCTGTCCTGACGATTTTCCAACGAGCAAAGGCTGAGGATGTCGCACGATTCTACTGCTCACAAACACAAAATCATTCTTGCCATTATCCCATTGCAATCGGTTACGTTAGGCGTACAGTCAGAAATAACTGTGATACATTTTATTCAGGACTACTACTATACCCTGCTAAGTAAAATTCCTGTGTTGCCTTTAGGTCTTTTTCCTAAAATTGTAACAGATGCGTCCGTTTTTCCTATTACATTCTGTGTAGAAAGTGAATACTAGAAGCAAACTAAAAATGTGAAGGTTATGGATTTCAGAAAGAGACAACTTTCTACTTAAAACTACTTCTGACTATTCAGTATTTTATATAAATTAAATTTTGTTAGGATATATCTGTGAAACACAATAATCCATTTCAGCTTTTGCAAAAAAGCATTATAGATAAAGAGAGAGAAAAAAAAGCAAACTGTTTGGAACTGGAAAATAATTTAGAGAGAATACTTGTAGAGAAAATTTTCATCAATTACAAAGAATTTATTCTTCACTTGCTGTTAAGTGAGGTCATTGTCTGAAGTGATCCCAGAGATTTAAGAAATCCAGTGTTCTTCCTTGTCATGAAAACCAATAGATAAAAAAATCTACTTTTCATGGATGGTTATAGTCAGATATATAAATGGGCTATTAATAATACATAGATTTATTAAATTCCAACATATTAAAAGCTGCATATGCTTCAGTGCTGGATGCAAACAGAAGATGAATGGAGGGGGCTGCCACGTCACCAAGACTCTGAATTGCTTGTATTATATGAAATCATATGAACGAAAAGGGAAACTGGAAAGAGGGACAACTTACTTCACCCTTCGCTAAACCTGCCCTACACAAATTCACTAATGGGACAGGCCTAAATCAAGTTTCACATCTCTTTCCTACACAGCAAGAAAATACACCGGAACAGTGTATTAGAAAACACTTTGAAATAAGTACCAGATAGAAAAGGGAGGAGAGAAGGTCCTGTTACACAGTCCTCCTCAGCTTTTGTGAAGATTTTGTTACTGGTCCTTTCCCAGCCTCCACATCTTCCTGCAGTGTCAGACTACTTAACATGCAGTCATTTGTTCCCACCACATCCTCTCTGAATACCAGTACCTTAGGTCTTAACAGGCTGTTACAATCTGACGCAAGCATGTGACCTTGAACCCCTGCGCCAGTACCTGGTGAGTTGTATCATCACCCACTCGAACAAAAATGAGATAACTGCCACCAGTCTTTGGATCCACTAACAATAACCAGCTCTTTAATAGCAGGTGATGGAACTTTTTCCTGTTTTGAGTGGATCCAGGGGAAATTTATGAGCTTAAATCTTAAGAACTCAGACTGCCTTCTCTCTAGCACCATTTAAACTCTGAATCAAGGCTTTCATGATCCCACATGTCAGCCAGGAAAGAAGCTCTAATTTGCTCTCCCCAAATTTGTGCTTTGGGGATTAAAAAAAAAAAAAAAGAGAGAGAGAGAGAAAAGAAGGGGGGAGGATATGCTGGATCTAGTAGGGTTGGGTTCCAGAATACCAAAAAGCACTGCTGCCCAGGCTCCTAATGGTCTCGGCTTCATCTGAACCCCCACGTTGGAAGAAAACGTTCCACATAGACAACTACTCATTTTCAGAAGTGCAGTGGTCTGAGCAGCCAGGTGTAGCTTCCATCTTAGCTTGTCTTAGCTTTTGCCTAAGTCTCCAGACAGCTGGATCTGATATGTTCATTCAGACCACACCTGAATTTAGATGCACAGACCATGCTGTTAGCTTCAGAAAGAAGTGTACTCGTAAATACTATTAGGGGAATCAGATAATAGAAATCTTTATTGTGCAGTATCAGCTCAGACTTTGCTTGACTATTTGAACCTGTAGCTTTCTAGCTCCTCCATATTCTTCCCAACAGCCCATTTCACTTACCTGCACAGCATGTTGCACTGAATAGGAAAACCATTTAACTGTAATTCTAGACAGTTAATAACAGTACAGTAAACGCAGATCCACTAATCATAGATCCATAACAGTGGCAGAAACATAACCTTGCTTTTATTCAGCTGATTCTCTCAGTTAGTGCCCTCAGTTTCATCTACTGATCAAGAAAGCATCTATTAAAGCAATAGTACTAGACAAAGGATCACACAAACTGAAAGGCGTGAGCCTATTCAGTTTTCCCCAAAGACAAAAGCAGTCTTTAAACCACATCTTACACTCATAAGTTGGGGTCTAACATAACAAGTGCATTACATCTTAATCAGCCCACAAACTGTATGCATCCTTTTTTGTAACCCTCACACTTGCTGGGGAGTCAAAATCCCCCATGAGAGAGATTATTGGCATTTGGCACAACCAAGTAAGTTCAAAGCTACTTGTCTGGCATGCTTTACTGTATTGCCCATTATGGGTAGCATCGCATACAGATTTATGTACACTTTGACTCAACTTCATTCTCCCTCTAGGTCTGAAGTGTCATTTGGTAGGGAAGTACTCCATCTGCTCTCTGTATACACGGCTGTATTTCAGATTCCTCGGAGCTACTTATATAACTGTCTCAAGTGTGAGACCAATGAACAGGAAAATACAGTTATTCACCTGTGACCAGAGTTCCTACAAACAGAGGAACACATCCTTTCTGTCTACTTTGAATGCCTAACTGAGACACAACACAGAGAATGTGAGTTTCAGCTCCTAAGTATAGAAGTCAGTGGTATACAAGAACCAACATGACATTGCTCGTGCATCATAAAGTATAGACATGTAAATTATCTTTAAAAACTCCAGATACAGACATAAAAGCTCCACATATATTAAAGGAAATTTTTATAGCTTTTAAGAATTTAACATGAATGCTAGAATGATCTGTAGGAAATACTAATTTTGAGACCAATTCATTTTCACATCAGGTTCAATTCTAATTCATTCCAGTTAAGACCAAGGAGAATTAAAATAAACGTAACAATTGTAAACAGTAAAACTATCTAAGTGTACCATCCTGCTTCGCAAGTCAGAGCCCACAAAGGTAAGTCCACAAAAGAAAACTGTTAACATTGATGAAATATATTATTGGGGTGGTGGTGAGAACTGTGTTCAGCTGTTATTCTGAAGATACAGTCAACAACTTAAGCAGTGCTAATACTATGGTAAAAGCGAAAGCCATATATATAATAATACCTAGTAAAACATTAATATAAAATTTGTAAAAAGACAAATTAAAATCAGCTTTTTGAACACCATATACCTTCATCCAACCTGCCCACCTCTACGTTTGTGAACCTCTACTGCTATTTTCAATAGTTTTTTCTTTCCATGCAGCTTTACATAATGACCTCAAACAAGCACAGCACTGCAGGTGTCACAGACATTTATCAGGAGGCTTCAGAACCCAGGATTATTAATTTCAAGCTTTTAAAAATCATGATCATGACCCAAGTCTAACCAAAAAAAAAAGTTAATTGCATTTACAAACAGTGATTAAAGAGAAAACTTGCATGTCTACTTGAGTCTTCTCATTTTCCCTGTAGTTTCTAAAAATTTAGGTTAAATAATGTGTCACAAGGCCAAGTTCTTCTCCACAATTACAGAAGTCCTTTCTCCCCTGCAAAAGACTGATAGTCTCATATAACTCGTGGTAAACAGACTTTCAGAGGCTCAGCAAGCTTACAAGACCTGTGGTAAAACCACCATCACTTGAAAGGCTCCTCCAGGCAAAGTGGATCCCGCTCATCTGTGACTCCAAATCTAATCTTGTCTCATGCTCTTTAGAGCCACATATTCTTCTGCCAAATATTCAGACCAAACTAAAACTAGTCTCTCTGGGCTCAGCTTTACAACTGGAGTAGCAGCTGCCTCCAAAGCAGGCAGAAAATGAAACTTCCCCAGTGCAAGCGTGCAGGGGTGTGTGTGGGGAATTTAGTGCAGTCTTTTATAGCAGGTGTCATACACCCCCCACCATCGACCTGCTGGGAATGCAGAGCTCTCCTCCCCGCCTCGCTCCCTCACGCACGTGCAGGAAGTCACGGCTTGCCACTTTATGTCCACTTCCTTCATCGTGTGCAAGTTATGAGGAAGAGAGCTCCAGCTAACTCCCGCTTGCAAAACTTGCCTACACCACATTGTGCTAGTAGGCAGCAAGCCAAAAGTCTAAGGCATCGCTTGCAGAATTTCAATATTCAGGGCCGTATTCTGCTATTACTGGCATCAAATAGCAACTGTCTCCCTTTAAAAAGTTCCTTCGTTTACAACACGACTGGTCTCTAAAGTCAAACCTATAGCACCAGCCTGGGAGTACTTCTTGTTTACTCATCCCTACAGTAGACATATGTGACCTGATTTTTACCATTTTAATTGTACAATATTAAATTTCTGTAATTTTATTTCTAGCACTTATTTTGCATTTGAACACTATTAATAAGCTCTACTTAATGCATCTAACAAATGTTGTAGGACACTTTCTCTAAATAAAATAAACAATTTTTCTGTGTGCATGCACGCACACACACGTACACACGAATTCTGTCACCTCTCTTTTCATCCGCACTTTCATAAGGAGTATTGGTTACTCGTGTTTTGCCAACGGTCCAGAATTGGAATTCCACATTGCAAAAAATTTGGCTTCTAAAATTCTTATGCAGGAACCCAAATAAGACATTTTCCTCAGAAGTCCTATATATCTTTAGCTACAACTGACATATCTCTGTGAGATTTGCAGTAAGCAAAGGATTGCCTGGGTAAAATGAGAGGGGTTGAGGGAAAGTTCCTCTACACAGGTTCTTAAACTGGGCTTCACAAGCAGTCAGGAGCTCCTTTGACATTGTCAGTGAAAGGGTGACAGGGAGAAAGCAATCAATGGAAGACCTGCCCAAATTTTAAATGTGCATTTTAATTTCTTTTTTCATACTCGGGGATAAAAGATGACAGTCAGTACATAGGAAAAGTGTAAAAAATAGCAAAAGGAAAAGGATGTGAGGAGGCACAATCTCCAAACCACAGGAAATAGTGGCCAACGGCAAGTAACAGAGTGCTGCCTCAGGCAGTCCCATCTGCTTTAAGGGTGAATACAAAGAAAACAAAATATGAAAGGAAGAATAAAATTCCCTGTCCAAACTTATTTGAATTCAGAACAATTTTTGTTTTCCTTTTCCCAAGATGTATAAGGACCTAACTGGTTATAAAGCACAACCTTTTAAAACAGCATAATTAAAAGCTCGTGATTTTACCTACTATTTTCCCTCTAACGTTTTAAAGCATGAGTTAGATGACAGGATGACATCCAAATCATGACCGAAACATTGTGCCTGGACACCACTGGAAAAAAACTATGCTGTGTTACTTTGCTACAAATCTAACAGAGTTTATTTAGATAGCCTGTATGCCACTGTTTCATTTAAGGGAGGGGTGCCTGTGTATTTTTGTAGATGTGACTAATAAAATATACAGATGCACATTGACTATTCAATCTTCTTATGCTTATTCGAGTTAGGACACTAAGTGGTCATAGCTATTATTAATACAAGCAGAACAAAAAAGAAAAAGAAATTTTTTTAAAGTTTTGGATGAGATTCAATGCAGCTATGTACTGGCCTGAGGTTCCTACAATTAAGAATACTTCAACAATAATTAATTTGCGAGTATGACAGCAGATGCATTTGAAAACAATATTTAAATAGGACACATTATTAGCAGAAGAAAGTAGCTGCACTCCCATGGCAAGCTCTGTAATACAGGTAAAAATGGCAAAATACGTCATATATTTAACAGATACTCCCTTGGGATTGTGTTCCTGAAAGTGTCTCACCAGCACAAAGCTGAAGTGACCCAAGGCTCATGAGAGAAACAGCATTCTGTTTTTTAAAATCACACATACTATTGTAGGCAGAGAAAATAAGAGGAAAAAAAAATCACTTGCAACAAAAGAATAAAAGGAGAAGGTTACTTTCCCGAGCATCAGCAGTGCAACTGATAAATTTTAAACTAAAATTTTGAAATCTAACTAGTGGCAAGTACAAAAACAAATGAGAAAAGTGTAGCATGTGTTAAATGAACATGTCAAGCCTCTGGAGATGCACAAGGGAAAAAAACCCTGCAATAACCTAGTTTAAGTCCAACAGTGCATTAAGTACATTTTAAAATACCTGTTTGCACAGTGACTGTAAACATTAATCAACACATACATCAGCTTTTAAGAAAAGGAAACACCCTTCCACTCCTACTGTCTTTTACAGTTATTTCCATACAAGGTTTCAAAACTTTATTTTGCATAAGTACAATTAAGAGCTTAGAAAAAAGCTTGCCAAGGTAGATAAATCCTGCAACACTCCAAAACATGGCAAGATTCTGACTGAATTCTTCCAGTAATTAAATTCCTCAGGCCAGGAAGCAACATGAACGTTATCTTCCTCCTGTCTCTTGCAAATTCATATCCACGTTTTCTAGCCCCCCAAATTAAGGAGAGTGGAAGAAATACTGAGGAGGCATAAGTTTTTCAGCTAGATTGTATGCCACGTAAGGCTTTTACAACTGAGGATCATAATTCTGAAGTTAATCTAGTTTCAAAGATATTCAAATATAGAATATGGAGCTCTGGTGTAGTATACTCACTGACCTCGGATAAGCTGTAATTTTCTGGCATTTCAGATTAGTTTCAAGAGGTATTAAAAGAACTAATACCTGTGATAGTATAGAATACCATAAGGTGGTTTATTTCTGGGAAGTCAAGCTGTTACCAGTCCCTAGGACAGACCAAGATGAAAAATACATTCCTAAACACTTCTGTAATTATGAAAACATCTAAGAAAAGGAGGTAATAGTATAGAAACTATTTTCAGCAAGACATGTAACAGTGAGATAGGTACTTCAGTTCATTTGCATTGGTACCCTTACAATTTCTGTAGTCAAGCACTCCTGTCGTGTTAGCACTATAAATTTAGCTAATAAAGAGACTTCTGCATTTAAGAACAACCTTGACATATGGAAGTGAAAAGCATGGTATCAAGGATCAGACCTATGCATGGAGCTTCACACTGTTGGTCACATCATTTCTTTCTTAGGTAGAGACAGTTCTTTGGGTTTTTCTTCTAAGCCGTTACTCAAACAGCAGTACAGTTGGGAAACAGCTCTTATAGTATAATATAGTATAAATGTAACTCTACCTGAATAAATAACCTGAGACTCCTTTGGTTCCTACACAGAATGGAAACACACAGAGAGATGGAGGAATTTCAGAGCGCATTTCAGAAGAGCTGAGATTCTCAAATTATGTTTCTCAAGTATAAAAAGTGAGATACATCTGCTTCCATAGAAGAGAATACAGCACACAAACAAAATGTAAATGTAAGTGAGGGTCATTTGGACCAACTCAGTTGGGAAACTCAGTCAATGGAGATCTTGTATCATCTAAATGCTTTAAAAAATACTAAAAAGTTTTGGATCCACAGGATTAACATAACTCACACTTAACTAACACCCGCCTCAGTTATCAATTATAACTGAAGATTTGAGAGCCATATTTTTATAATACTGTACATATTCTTTATATTATACAATGCAATTTTTTTAAAAAATGACATACCAATCAAATGTCTTAGAAAAATATACATATACCATATCCAGAAGTTAAGTAGGTCATAACATTTTCTAGAAAAGTAACAGGCTTGCCTGTTAACCATAGGAAGACCTGCCATGCATGATATTTTGAGACTTCATTTACATTGTCCAGCCTCTCCCAGTAGAACTGTATGAATACAGATCCAGGAAGAGAACTCCCTACTCTAGTGGGGGTATACACAAACAAAAGAGAGAGGATTTCTCTCACCTAACTGTAGACATTCAAAGATTAAGTTGCCTAAGTCTAAACCCCACTGTAGTTAAAGGAGAGAAGGAAGGCAGAATTCATCTCACCTAACATAGGATAGGAGGAATTGCTCTCTGCAAGTGCATTTCTCTTTCCATTAACCGCAGGCTTTTACTTAGACTTATAGTTGCTTAAGCTTTGGATGGTCATAAATGTCAGATGAGAGGAATGCCACATCAAGACTTTCTGCAGACAGTCATCGTGACTGAAGTAAGATAAGCCAACAAAAATTCTCTTCCATCAGCACAACCTTGCTGGCAAGAGCACAGACATGCACTCAGTGTTGCCAGGGCTTGTGAATTTTTTCTGCCCTAAGCAAAGGGCAGGAGCAGGTCTTCCTCATTGTTTGCTTATATAAATCCCAAGCTGTATGTATCATTATTTTAACTGGGAATGGCAAACTAATGGGTGGACATTCTTTGATGGTCAGACTACTAAATAAATAGATGCATACAGTCTAAGGGAATGATCCAAATGGATTTTATCTTCCAATATCTTTAACAATGCTGAAGAAATTGGAAAGTTTATAAGATTTTTAAAGTAATTCTGGATTTTCCTACCTAAGCATCAAGTTTATTCAAAGTTGGGAACTGCACCACTCTTAATAACTGCCCCACTAGAATGGAAACATTTTCCCATCAAACCTTCAAAAATACAGGTGTCAAGCTCTCTGCTCCTATTACTGAGATTATAACAAAATTTGCCATCTTCATTTGCTTGCATACATCAACACCCACATTAGCCAACACGCACTCGCACGCACGCGTGTGTGTGTGCAAGTTTACATACAGAAATCCACTGAAAAACTCATCCAAATCTTTCAGCAACCTTAGCTGAAATTTTTTAGCTCTGTTTCTGGAAACACAAAAAGTAGGTCAGCATATATCCTAAAATAGCACATCACCACTGAGAAAGAATTTAGTATATCTGTATCTCTGGACTTTTGAGCTCATTTCTCTACAGGGGGGAAAATGGAGAATGAAAGCATTTTCCCTCATTCTACTATATAGAGGACCATGTACAACAAAAATTGCTTATATTTAAAAAAAAGCCCACCAATCAGCCATCTACATGGGGAAAATGTTATCTGTTTTAATCCAAGCAAAACAGCATTGAGTGGAACCATTTAAGCTTTATTTACATTTAAGCAAAGGAATAGCCAGTAAATTTAAAATATGTTTAAAATGTTGTACTGGATATGTATCACATCTTGTTTCTTCCACATCTTGTTCCTTGTATCAAAAATCTATTCGGCAAAACATTTACTTTGGAAATAAGGGCATACTTTCTGTGATTTCATTATTCATCTGACTTTATGACTAAATTTTTTTAAAGTATTTGCTGTAAAGTATTTAAATAAAAACTTGTCTGTTTTGTGATATCCAGATCTCCCACCTTTTCCTTCTTTTTAAGAAAGTAAAAAGGTGTAAGCAAAGAAAAATTAACTTAAACACTCAGCTTTCATACATTTTACAGTTATGCAAATTCCAAAGAACTCTTCTGGGTTGAATATTGACAAACTGTTCCTTTCATAAACTGTTATAGTACTTAACATTAAAAAGAAAAAAAACACTACTAACAAAATAATTACGCAATATTAAATGATGCATATCAGCTGTAATGTTACTGAATTTATTCTAGTCAGTAACAATACTCTTGACTATGACTTGATGAATGATGCTGATCTGTTTCCCAGAACAGAGATTTCAAGCTAGAACACATTTATATTTAATTGGGAAAAAATGATATTGCCTCTCCCAAATTCCAAGTGTCATTCTTTATTTGAATCTCTGCACTAGATTAAAATGATTCATTGAAAGGTACTGAGCATTACATAAAAAAACACTGAATTTAAAAGGTCATACTACCAAACAGCAGGAATCTCTAAAAGTAGTAGAAAATTTTTTTTTCCTTTTTCTGTTTTTTTTCTTTTTTCTCCAGCAAAGCGCCTGAGGAGGACTGAATGGATCTTGCACGTCAACAACTGGTTGTGCGGCTGATGTCGACAACAGGGTTTCCATTTCCAGAACCACGGGATGCTCTTCAAGGACCAACAGCTGCTTTGTCAGGTGGATCCCATCTCTACCAAGTGGGGCAAAAGTGTCTTTGCCAACAGGCTGGCCAACTTGGCAAGGAGGGCTTTAAACTAGGAATAATGAAGGAGGGAGAGAAGGATCAAGAGTCAAGTAAGGAATGGCTTGGTGGGTGAGGGGTAAGTAGCGAATGATCTTTACTTTGACTTTAAGGCTTTTGCCACCGTCTCCCGTAACACGCTCATAGACAAGCAAATGAAGTTCAGGCTAGATAAGTGGTCAGTGAGGTGGCTTGAACACTGGCTGAAATGCCAGGCTTAGATAGTGTGATCAGCAGCACGAAGTCCAGCTGGAGGCCAGTCATTAGTGGTGTCCCCCAGACGTCAATAATGGGTCCGATACTGTTTAACATCTTCATTAACGATGTGGACAATGGGACAGAACACAACCACAGCAATTTTGGAGGTGATACAAAACAGGAAGGCGCGGTTCATGCACCAGAGGGTCATGCTGCCATTCAGAGGGACCTCGATAGGCTGCAGAAATGAGCAGACAGGAACTTCATGAGGTTCAGGAAAGGGAAGCACCAAGTCCCACACCTAGGGAGCAACAACCCCATGCACCAGTACAGTCTGGGGGCTGACCCGCTGGAGCACAACCCTGCAGAGGAGGACATGGGGGTCTTGGTGGACAACAGATTGACCATAAGCCAGCAATACACTCTTGGGGCAAAGAAGGCCAAGAGCAGCCTGTACTGCAGTAGGAAGAGTGTTGTCAGCAGGTCGAGGGAGCTGATCCTTCCCCTCTACTCAGCCCTGGTGAGACCACACCTGGAGTGCTGGGTCCAGTGCTGGGCTTCCCAGTACCAAAGAGACATGGGCATACTGGAGCAAGTCCAGTGAAAGGCCACAAAGATGATTAAGAGACTGCAGCATCTCTCATCATAAGGAGAGGCTGCGAGAGCTGGGACTGTTCAGCCTGGAG
Source organism: Dromaius novaehollandiae (assembly GCF_036370855.1). Classification (NCBI taxonomy): domain Eukaryota; kingdom Metazoa; phylum Chordata; class Aves; order Casuariiformes; family Dromaiidae; genus Dromaius; species Dromaius novaehollandiae. The sequence goes on from NC_088098.1 coordinate 194,779,978, forward strand.
AAGAGGAGACTCAGGGGGGATCTTATTAATGTGTATAAATATCTGAAGGGAGAATGTAAAGAGGACAGGGCCAGATTCTTCTCAGTGGTGCCCAGTGAAAGGGCAGGAGGCAATGGGCACAAGTTGAAATACAGGAAATTCTATTCGAACACAAGAAAACACTTCTTTGCTGTAAGGGTGATTGTACACTGACACAGGTTGCCCGGAGAGTTTGTGGAGTTTCTATCCTTGCATATATTCAAAACCCAGCTGGACATGCTCCTAGGCAACCTGCTCTAGTTGACCCTGCTTGAGCAGGTGGTTGGATCAGATGATCTCCAGAGGTTCCTTCCAGCCACAACTATTCTGTGATTCTGTAATGTCATTCCAATCCTGTTTAAATATCTCATCCACCAGTTTGTGATCTGCACATTGAAAATACTATAATCCATTCTTTCTTTCTAGTGAACCAATTCTTTCTTTCAAGTGCACGTATATACGTATGCGGTTTAGGCAATTACAGAACAGGACTCCTCCAAGTAGCCAGGCTGTAACACACTAAAAGTCTCTCCAAAAAATGACAGCAAAGAAGGAGAACGACTTCCTAAACCTGTAGCTGCTAGGATCTGCAATTGTGTTTGACACTCAATAAACCAATGCTTGCTAACAGAACTTAAATAAAAATTAGGAGCTTCATACATAACACAGGATTCACAGTCAACTGAGCAAGGAAATGGAGTTGCTTGAACTTTTAAAAATTAAGTCAAATAACTAAAAGAAAATAAAATGGTTGAGTTTAAATCCTCCACCTTGCAAGATTTTCAAACTCTAACCCAGCAAATAAAGCGCATAATTAAGCATATGTTTAACTGCATTCCTAGATTACTGCGACATAGCTTGTCACATGGCTTGGTGTGTCCTAAGTGAAAGTTTTCATTCTTTACTTTCAAAAACCAAAGGCACGGAACTGGTTGAATTCAGTTTAGAGCTGGCCAAATATACTCCTAAAAATATCATCAGATCATATAAATCATAGAGGAGAATTTTAGAATTCAGTATAAAAATAAATGAGGAAAAAACAAAGCGATTACGTTTATGAGAAGCAACAGATTATTACCTTTAGCAGTCTCTTGCTGATGCCAGCAATATGTTGTTCTCTGAGACCTCAGACAACAACAGGCTATTCAGCCTATGGAAAGCTAACAGAATCACATTCTTCAAGCTTCAGTGCTACTAATTTTTCTGATACATCTCCACTGTAATAATAATAAAAACCTGTTCTAGTTACATGGCACTAAATAACTGGGGAACTTCATGCCCTAGAATTGTTTTTTTTTAACAACTGTGACAAATCTCACAAGAGCACATCATGTCACTTAGTCTCATCTCCCTTTTAAAAATAAAGAATCATCAATATGCTTGCACAGGCATATAATTCCAACCATAAATCCAAGGACATTTACAGGACACCTGCTAATATGCCAAATTTGTATTCATTGGTGTGGTAAGCCTGCTGTGATGAGATAACACTTTCACTCAGAGGCCAGTAGCTTAACTGCCCAGAGGTTGTATCTTCTTAAAATGCTTCTTTGTGAAGTAAAATCACAAAGCATGTAGTATAATCACAGTTGTTTCAGGGCATAGTCAAACAGGTAAGCTACTCCAGAAATAGTGAAGTCTAATCTTTTTTGAGTTTACCTGATAAAGACATAGGAGGTACTAGAATTACAGTCAAGAGGTAGCCTAGGAAATGGTGCTCTCATTTCCCAGCTGAGAGCCCATAACTACATATGGGTATATGCCTCCAGACCAGAGTCATCACGCATTCCCTGCCAGTTCACATGGCACAGCAATACATGCTCCATCTTGTCACTATAGCATTGGTCCACTCCAGTCACTGCATTACTTCATATGGTTTAGATGTCTCCCTCATACCCTTCAGTAACTGACACATGAATTTCAGAACGTTATAATGCTACTTGTTTTGATCTGCACTGTCTTGGATAAAAAATAATGACTATATCGGAATAAAATAAGCTTTGGGAATAGTAATTGAAATTATAGTAATTGTCCCTATATACTGAAACAGACACCTAAAAGTCTTTTTGAAAAAAAAAAAAAGCCCCAAAATAGAAACTTTGTATTTAAACAATCAACAAAGAAAATAACTACTCAGTCTGCGTAGTCTGCAGCCTTGTCAACAAGCTTCATAGTACTGCTCTTTAAAAGCAAGATAAAATATTTGACTCTACAGTGGAACAGAATTTGGAGCACTACGGAAGCAAGTGCTCTAAGAGAAATATTGCTAACTATATAATTGACTGTGACTGATAGCTAATTACAGGGCAACATTAACTGATTCAATTTTTTTTTTAATGACAAAAGGACTAACTAGAGCTTAGTAATGATAGGTTAAAACCTATCCAACCTCCTTCTAACAGGGGAAAAAAGACTTTGTTTTGTTCAAGGGAAGGGCACTGACAAATTACTCATGTTCCTTTCTATTTTTTCCCCCATATCCTTGAGATATAAATACACGCTAGCAATTGCAGCTATTTCAGATACTTAGTAAGCAGACATACAAAATGCTTATTCATCTATTTTCAAATCATGTACCAACATTTACAAAACCAAATATAGCCAATTGTATTCCGTACGGCATTTCAGTCCCAGGAAGGCAGTAACTGAAAAATTGCACTGTATCAGATTAGTTAAAAAACACAATTTCTTCAGCTCATGGTAATGGTTTGCCAACTGTCATGAACATTACCATAAAAAGTCCATAAATACCTGTACTAAAAATATGTACACAATCTCATGTTGCATGGGGTGGTCTTAACACAGCTTTGTAACTCACATTTAAAGTGAGGTCATAAGAATGATCATCAAAAATGATCATCATTGTCAAATGTTCAAATTCATGCACATAATACTTTTAGTAAGAACTACATATGAGCTTCGAAATCCAATATACGTACTGTTTTATATTTTCATCTATGCAAAATGTTTTTAAATAGTTACTGAAAAATAGTTAACAGTTGCCATATTTATTCAATAAAAAACCCACATTCATTAAAGAATAAAATTCCCTATGAATCTTGCTAACAGAAAAATCTCCCAGAAAAGCTAGATATTTAAAACAAAGTCTTACCTTTCCCTGAAGCAACAGTTTCCAATAGCGATCTCTTTAATGCTTTAGTTTTGCAGTGTAGTTTTCAGAGTTTTCTATTTCAGGCAGAGATGGGTTAACTGTAAGCAGTATGGATGCTATCTTGCTTGCTTCCTGGAGACCAGTGTTTTGCATTGTGAGCTGTCACAACTACCTTAGGGAAAATAACAGTTGTCTTAAACTTCAGTCACCTGGACAACAGCATGATATATCACTGCTCGCAGTTTAGATTAAACAAAATCCAAGTCTTGAAACATGACCTTAAAAATAATATTTATCTATCAAACATTTCATAATTTTTGCTGTTTTGCATAATTTTTTCCTTTTAACTTCCTAACAAGGAGTTCATGTTCTTGTATGCAGACATAAAACAAGTAGAAAAGTTTTATATATAAATATTGTAATTTTTTAAAATCGCAACCTGTCTTCACACCAACAACATGAGTAAGACTTTTTTTCCTTGTAGATTTGTGGTCAAAACCAAAAGCAACAGCAAAACAGGAGCTGTGCTGTAGTTCCTCAAGCAGAAGTAAATAGAGTAGTGGCTTCGAAAAATAAGCGTTGAGGGTAGGAATCTGCTTTTACTATTCAAGTCTATCTGCATGGTCCCTATTAAAACAGGAAACATCACATTTCTATCTGGTGCAAACAATAGGCATCTAATTCTGTTTAATATCAACTTCAGCCTCAGAAACAAAAGTTATTCACCCATCACCTTTCTTTGATATAGCTTGCTCTTAGGCTATATGGAAGCAACACAAAGCTAACGTTGTAACTTTTTCTCCACTGTACTCACTAAAATCTTTCTCTTCTCCCAAAGATCCCTATGCAGGGCTGGCCTTTGGACCACGGGTCTACTCCCATTGCACATCTGGTTCATCTCTTGGATTCCACAGTCAAAGTACCAGAGGAGCACAAGCTTGTCTCCAGTGCTCTCACTAATGCATCCATTGCATTACAACATACTATTATCAGTGTGCCCTGCTAGGTTTTAATTCAGTCTCAAAGTAAGCATGTGCTATTTATCAAATATTATCAAATCCAGCTTGAATTCTGTTACTATGAAGACAATTTGAATGTTCTCTTTAAGTTCTGGGAATGAAGACACTAAATAGATGTGTGACATGCATAAGAGACCTTTTCTGCCCCAGGAAGCCAAGTACCTAGAAGTCAAAAGCTTCATAGGATGAAAAGACAGTATTCTATATTTGAGGAAAATACATCTGAACCCACACAGCATGTTTGCTTTCTTAACCAGTGAGCCAGCAATCTGCTTAGCTCAGTCCTTCCATTGACTTATAGGATAATTTATTTTGGAAGGGACCTCAGAAGGTTTTCTGATCCAATCTCCTGCTCAAAGCTGGGCTAACCTGAATATCAGCGAAGGTTGCTCAAAGCCTTGTCCAAAGTTTTAGATGCCTCCAAGGACAGAGATTTCACAGCCTGTTTGGACAGCTGTAGTGCTGACAGAATTGCCTCTTGAACAAAATATCTCAAACTGAATACTCTAGATCCATGAGAGCAAACACGACAGTCTAACTCCAAAAACATTACTTGATGTTGATAGGTGTAGCCCAGTAAAATGTTTGACTGGGCATTTAATTAAAAGACCTACTGATTCCAATATTAACGAATGGTATTTTCTGCTATCTCATAAGGCGAGGTTTTACAACTCTGTCTCCTCTCCCCACCCTTCCCTTAACTACACAACCCCCCCTTACTACTTTACCATGTATTTACCATGTACTACTCTACCAAAGATTACACATTTTTATCTTTTTGGTGTCCTTGTCCTTCTGGAAAGTCCTTTGCAACCATCTCCCATGTGCACACAACTGTAACTCTCCCCACACTTTAAGAAGCATTACTAAACATCTGGATAATTCTCTTCTTCCATGTTTATGCTTAAGAATTTAAGTTTTCTGAACGTTAAGGGAACAATCAAACTGCAGCATTCAAGTTAAAAGTGTCCAAGACAGATGTAGCAGTTCATGGCTCAGATATGCTCCTTCAAACTCTGCAAATTCATGTACCTTTGATACACTTTACATTTACATTTTAAAGGTGAGGTTTGCTTTAGTTCCCCCTTGGTACAGACACTCTCCAGTTCTGGAAAATGAAAATTGACACACAGTAGACTAGTTTATAGGAACACTTCAGTTCTAGTTCCTCATCTCCCTGCTGAAGAGTCCATTCAAACTGGTGAGATGCTGTCAGAGATGTACGAGATTTTTGGACAAAAACAGTTTATCAAGTTTTAAAGTAATCAAAAAAAATCCCAATAAAATGGAATAGCTTGGGTGACCATTAATACAACACAATAGAATTAGTCTTTCCTATATCACATCTGCGTAATAATAGGAGACTGTATCTTAAAAGAAAATGTGCTAATTGCACATTTTGATCTCAGGTAGCCTGAAACAGTAGTTTGCTTTGCAGAGGAGGAAGAGGGTCACGAGGAAAGGGAAGCAGTGCTTTTCACATCAGACTCTCAGGCAATACAATAAATACTGACTTTCATGGACATACTTTACTTCAAAGACCAGGGGCAAACTCCAGCCAAATGTTAAAACCATATGCAGTCATACCACCTTTTCAATCCAGTATGTAAAAGGAAGCTTGTCCTCTATAACCAGTGCAAAAAACAAGACCCTGAGCAAGGATAAACAGGAAAATAAGCAAACAGAACTAGAGTACAGTATGGATGTAACTAGTTTAAACCTGAAGACAGCACACCAGTCTGTCATATGCTATATAAGTTTTCATTCATTCTTCTTGAGGTATTTCTTTGTAAGCATGTTTTTTCTATGTAGGTATTATTCACACCAAACCACAAGTTTCACAATTTGCATGGATCACTGCTTTGCTATCTATCAGTCTCAAAATATGTGCAATACAACATCTATAAATCAGAAATCATTGGCACTTACACTGTGCCCAACTTTTTCTTCCAAATCATCAGGATTTTCATTTATAACTCTTTTCAGAGGTAAACAAATGTTCTAGGTGGTACTTATAAATATTAGTGCTTAATGGGCATTTCTGAAATAGTCTTTGTAATATAAAATAATGTTTAGAAGTTTACTCAAAACCATGGCATTAAACTCACAACAGAAAATGCTAGTTTACAACAGGATATAAGTAATAACTAGGTCTGTCAAAATACACCTTGCTCTTAGGAAAATAAAGAAAAACTAGTGAAGGTACCAGCTGCATTGCTTTAGCACCCTCTCTTGGCCTTCTTGCAGCATGTTACTTTATGTATCTATTTGTGAAGTGTCATTTTTTTTTGTTCTTTAGCTATCATAAAGCAACTTTTATACAAAAACATGCATAAAAGCAAAAAGACCCCCCTGCAATTGACAAAAACTTGAAGTATACAGCACAAAGTAGCTAACTACTGTAATACTCAGTATCACTGGATATTTCATGCATTAGCCCATCTTTGCAGGTGGTCAGAATTGAGTCTTCTGATTAAGAGGGCAAATATTCCTTACCAGCCCTCCCTGTTTGTCTGATATTTCTAATACACACTGCTACTGAAAGCCACCTCACATGCAGCTTCCACCAATGCCAATGTCAACATCTTTTGTTGGGGCAACTCCGCATTTATAATTCATATCTTATGTAGAAAATCACCCACAAAAAAAAGTACTCAACCCCCCATCTCATCAAGCACACAGATAAAGTCCAGATGCCAGACACAAGGTGATCTAAACATAACACCCATACAGCGCGTTCTGGTGAGCAGCCAGATGGGTGCGATTTCCCGAAGCAGTGGCCCTTAGCCGAGAGCCCCGCAGCAGTCGCAGCGAAGCTGCCGCAGGGAGCGCAGAGGAAGCAGGAGGGGATGTGGCAGCACTGCGATGGGGAACCAGGCTGGCCGCTGTGGGACAGGGGGAGGCAGGGACGGAGAGGGCTGTTCAAGAAGAGCCACCCCAGCAGTTATAGCTGCTGCTGTACAGAGTCTGACCCCTCCCCAGGTGGAAACAGCAGAAACCAGCCCGTGCTGGGCTGCCTGGACAATTTTTTAGTCAAGAAAAGCCATAAGCAAAGTAGAGGCAGGACCAAGACAGGTCTTACGAAGCTGGCTAGCTGCTTCTGCCAACCTGTGGCTTAAGTCTACCTTATCTATGCCTAAATCCTAAAGCTACCACCAACCATAATTCAAAATATCAATAAAAGAACTTTTCTTAGCTGACCTTAGATTTAGCAACAGGGAAAATTTAGTCTTAGAAATGCCATCAGCTAGCACAAACTTGTTCCTAACATTGTCTCCACCTTTTCATTTTGAAAGCTCTCCATGATTTTCTATCTGCTTAGTTTTGTTTTACAGCATCCTCTCTATCCACCTGAAATTTATACCCCTTATCTCACCACCCTTCTGGGCTCTAGTCTCTGCATCTGTTCTTTCCCACATGCAGCTTCACATGATTTATTTCTCTCCCAATATTTCTGTATTTACCAACTTTAAAAGTGATGATAAAAAACTGATGGCCAGATAGCAATCTCCAGAAGCTGACTGATTTTTAAGCTAACAGAAGCCCCTAATTCCTCTTTCTCAATGAATAACAATTTTATTCATGTCTCCAGTGCAGCAAAACTGCAGTTACTTAGGATGACTGTGGGAACCACATGCAGAAATGGACACAAGGAAGAGAACGATTTTAAGTACTAAAAAGCGCCAAGCCGAGGGTATTAAATACTAGCATCCCTCCCCAACTTTTATCACCCAAATTTGTAGTACTATTGTTAAAGAACATTACTACCCTATTTCAAGTATTTACACACATACATTTACCTTGGTAATTTATATTTTACCACTTAACAGGGATGGAGAAATCAGTTTGATTTGGAAAGTCAAGATCTGAGTACTTAGAGTCAAATATTTATTGTACGGAACAAAACTGAATGAACTCCATGAAATCTGTGCAGTTCATCTGAGGTCCTTAGCCAGTCTGGAAGCCAGTGGTGGAGCTGGCCTGAATCCACATCCATAAACCTTGACATCGAATAGAGGCAATTGAGCATGTATAGTTCAGGGTGCTATTACCCTGGCTGTACCTATATGGAATATTAAGACATAGTTCAGCTTCAGAAGAGCTCAAAAACAAGGATTTGGGAATAAGGATAGCTTTCAGTAGTTTTTATTTTGTCTGTATTTTCAAGCATTCATGTCCTTTACCTTAACTTCTTTACAGCAGCTTCTGCTGACAAAGATTGCTTTTTCTTTATGTTCTATTTTTTTTGAACAATCTTTTTTCCATATTTGAAAGGTCTAGTTCCAAACAGTAAATGTTAGAAGTTATTTCCTTCAAAATTTGGCTGCTCATTAGATGGCTGGTATGTGCTGCCATGGCCTGTTCAGTAACAGGTTACTTACGCAATGAAGTTCATCTGCCTAGCAACCCTAAGGGTGGGGTTCAAAACAGCAACCACAGCAGTCACATTTTGCAACTAAAAAGAGAGAAGGAAAAAAAGAGAGAGAGAGAGAGATGCAGGAGCTGGGGAGTACAAGGGGAAATATTTTTTTCAGCCTTTCATCATGAGAAATGCAACTTACTTGACAAAGAAAGAAAGCAACAGAAGAATGGATCAAAGGCAACCAAAATATTTCCCACCTAAAGTTGTAATTAATTCTGAGATCCTGATATGAAAATGACTATTAGGTGAAATAATTCATGCAGAGGATTGGTTAGTGCCTGCTGAGGATCATGTAAATACTTTGCTACTCTGGCACTAATCTTCTCTTTCCATTGAATACCAAAATGATTTCAGCTTATCCAGCTATTCCATCAGTAATTTCTTTAACATGAAATGTTGATATTTTGAATATTTACAGAGAAAGTTTCAATATCAATATCTTTGTGCTGAGATGGTAAATTGGGGGAAAAAAGGTGAAGGTGAACATTCGAATCATAGTTCACTTTTTTTTTTTTAAGGCAGACTAGAACCAAATTAAATTTACTAAGTTTGTGCTGGTTAAAAGTAGACAGAATTACAAGATAAAATAGATTATTTTGGAGATTTAGAGATAAATATTCCATGAGAGAATCAAGGAAAGGAGTATTTTAACATCAGTGAATGAAAAAAGCAATTTAGCCATGTATCACTTAATTATTCATAAAAATGATGACATTTAATGATTTTTTTCCCCTCATTTTTACAGTCTTTCTCTACCCTCATTTGTCCAGAAGCTGTTTAAGTATCATAATGGGTTTAAATTTAACTAGGCAAGATCCGTTCATATTAATAGAAAACTTACATTTTTTGTTTCTGAAAGTATTTAACACAGAGGGGAGAAAGTGTCATAGGCAGTAGGGATACATTCAAACTACAGAGTGCATTGCTGTAGCAACCATAGAGCTGGTTTCAAATCAGTTATTAAGATGCAATGTAACATAAAGCTTTTAGCTTGGAAGCTGGAAGGAACAGAGCTCTATCAGTTGCCTGTATCTAACCAACTAAGGCTACTTCTCGTCTGGTTTTCCGTGACCAGTCCTGAGCAGTCTGCAGCTCTGAATTGGTGCAAGTAGTTCAAAAAGGTAGTTTGAGTATTTCTGTGTAATGATACACCTCGTGCTGTAGGTATAACTTCTATTCTCATACTTGGCCCTCACATTCTCTAAGACAACCAATATTAGTGTTTGATACTTCAACCCTTATCCTAAGGTACTGGTCTATTTTGTACAGGAGCTTTTTTTTTTTCTTTTTTTTGGATAATTATGTGCCTGTGTGCAGCAAGGGACTCTTCCCTCCTCGGTGTAAATGAGGTGTGCTTACTAAATGCAGAGCCCAACCCTCCAGGATGCATCTTTCATGTTCTGAAATAGATTGATAAACGTACCAATACTTTGCTGGCACTCTTCTGTGCTGGTTTTGTATACAGTCACTGGAGATAAACTTTGCTCTTTCTTACCAAACATACATAAGGTCAACTTCTTCTGTCTACCTTGTGACCAAAAGTTCAGTTTTTACCTTATCTTACCAACTGACTGTATGGCCACAGGAAATGAGCAGTTTGCTAATAACATGCTGTGGTCCTAAAAGCATTTACTTAAAGCTGCTGGTAGGAAGTAAGATAAGTGACACAAAGCAAAAAGCTCAAACTAAGTGAAGGCAGGGCTTCATCTGATTCACCTTCACTGTAGCGCTACCTGCATTACTGCCTTCCAAAGCAGTCACTGACACCTCCCTACTAGCTCTCCAGAGACCTCCACATTGATGAAAGCTTCAAAAGTGAGTATCAGTACACCACAACATCAATATCACCACAATAGCAATAGCTATTCTATTTTTAAACTCTCACGTGGTTATTTTTAAGAGATTTTTTTTTTTGTACGCAGAACAACTCTATGTAAATTTCACCTCAAAGCTGCCCATAAGTCATTTAACTTACATCTGTCAAGGATTTCAGCAATGAAAAGGAGAGAATCAGATGACGTTTTAAAGGGATCTAACATCTGAAATATATGTTTGGGGGGAGGAGGGGGGCAAAACAAAACTCTACTTCACATTACTTCTTGTTGGGAAGACTTGAGCATGGCCAAGAGAATTATTAGGGCCAATAGCAGACAGCAGCTGGCCGGATGAAGCAGGATACAGAACAAAGAGATTTCATTTTTCAGCATCAGCACAGGCTTATTCCTGGTGAGAGCAACCACGTAGCCACGGCCTCATTGTTTTATGAGTCAAAGTAATAATGGGGGAGCCCTTCAGTGGTGAAAAGACAAGGCTCTTTCTATACATGACTAAAAAGAGAAGGTAAGTGAGGGTGTGAAGAACCCGACATTACTGTCAATCAACAGGAAAGCTCAGCACTTTTCTGGCACTTGACGTACAGCGTTGCATTCTTAGCAGAGTTCTGCAGCTTGCTACCTGACTGCAGGCAGGTCTACCTCCATGCATAGAGTTTTGGTTTGGTGAGTAAGGCAAAAGTAAAGATCCATTTGCACCAATCCATGGTCCAGGAACTGGTCCATGCACCAGTACATGTTGGGGGCCAGCCAGCTGAAAAGCAGATTTGCAGAGAAGAACCTGGGAGTCTTGGTGGACAACAAGCTGAACAAGAGCCAGCAATGTGCCCTGGCTGGCAAAGAAGGCCAACAGCATCCTGGGCTGCATCAGGAAGAGTGTTGCCAGCAGGTCGAGGGAGCTGATCCTCCCCCTCTACTCAGCCCTGGTGAGGCCACACCTGGAGTGCTGGTTCAGTGTTGGGCTCCCCACCACAAGAGCAACGTACTGGAGCAAGTCCAGTGAAGGGCCACAAAGATGATTAAGAGACGAGCATCTCTCATACAATGAGAGGCTGAGAGAGTTGGGCCTGTTCAGCCTGGAGAAAAGGCAGTTCGGGGGGAATCTTATCAGTGCGTCTAAGTATCTAAAGGGAGAATGTAAAGAGAACAAGGCCAGACTCTTCTCAGTGGTGCCCAGTGACAGGACAAGAGGCAACAGGCAGAAATTGAAAACACAAGAAATTCTGTCCACACATAAGTGAGCGTGCTTGAACACTGGCACAGGTTGCCCAGAGAGGTTGTGGAGCCTCCATCCTTGGTGATACTCAATATCCGACTGGATACGGTCCTGGGCAACCTGCTGTAGGTGACCCAGCTCAAGCAGAGGCATTGGACCGTATGATCTCCAGAGGTCCCTTCCAACCTCAACTATTCTGTGATTTGAACAAAAATTTGAAAAAATAATCCTCTTATAAACAAAAAAATCTGAACTTTTAATGGGGCAAAAAATCTGATAGATATTTTAATAGCCTTGTGTGATGTGGCTAGCTAGTTTTAACTAAATTTGGTCTCTAAACTGACATTTCTTTAAAATACTTGTTTCTTTTTCTGATCTCCCTGACCACTGTTTTTCATTAATCAAATATGCAAACAGTCAATAAATTGACTCTTACTCTTGCACAATTTGTACAAAGCATCCTGAACGACACAACCTAGATCTGAATTTTTTCAGCTTTTCTTGCAGACATCAGTGGGAAAAACAAATTGAAGAACAGGTATCAGAATCTTAGAACAGAAATCGGTTTTCCAGACAGCCTTTTTCTATAATTGTCTGTGTAAAATATTTTTTCTCCAGGTACACAGTTTGAAGAAAAACAAAACACACACGCACACACTGCAGTCAGTAGCTTCCCTTGATGTTATAAAAGTAGCTGTCTTTAGTTTAATTCAGGGCAGCAGTCAGACTAATTCCATATTAGACCACTGCTTTTTTCTTTTGCCACCCTAAGTAGTTCTTTATTATTTGAGACAGATTAATCAATTCCCACATTTCTAAATAATACCTGAATATCTTTAATGATGACACTTTCTAGCTGTCATGTGTATGACATAATTGAGCCTCCAAAATGAAGTCTGAATAAGAATCATAAAGACTGCCAGAACAAAAGGGTAAATTAAAAAAAAAAAAAAAAAAAAAAAAAAAAAAAAAAAAAGGAAGAGACCTTCAGTTACAAAATTCTTTAAAAGATGACTTCATTTGACTAAACAATTAAAAAAGCATTTGTAAGGGTGCCTTTGTACTTGCAATCAGTATTGCTTTCTTCAGTAGTACAATAAACCACTGTTAATCATATTGCCAGTAAACTGCTTCAGAACTACGGCTGAGAACACTACACAAAACTTACACTAACAAAATAAAATGAACATTTATCTCCACCAAACAACCTAATCTCAAAAATATTAACGTGGAACAAGAGTCTTGATACATTCTTTTTTTCACAGTGGTTGGAGGAAGACTCAGATCTGTTAGCCTCTGACACCGAAGCCTCTCACAACCATCCAGCACGATATAAAAACAGAAGAGGGAAAAACTTACTGAGAGTTACCTAAGTAATACAGAGCTTTGAGGTTTGAGAGAGAAACTTGGGAATACTTGTTCTGCAACACTCATTATATGTTAGTATATGTTTTATATACAGAATAACATATAAGGAATGATTTATTGGTACTCAGTAACCTATACAGAAAAAAAGGCACAGGAAAAAAAAGAAATCCAAACCCCATGGAAATATAGCAGAAAAGAAGCAGGTAGCTTCTTTTAGGTAGATTTAGCTTTTAGGTAGATTAGCTTCTTTAGGTAGATTTCAGGTAGCTAAAATATAGGGTTAACCCTTCACTAAGAAAAAGAAAATAAATACCCTTTGTCTTTGCTGGAAGTCTGTGTGCAAGCAGGCTTCAAGACTACATTTTTCCCCCCAGGATGTTACTTTAAAATTTCTGAAAAGCAAAATAAGGAAAATGACTGCCTCTATAGTATTTATGCAATAATGCATCTTTCCTTCAGTGTGTATAATTTTATAATGTGATTTTAACTGACCAGTAGATCTCAAAACACAGCCCACATCAACTGTCTCTTCAAACCTTTTGACGTGCGGACACCACCACCTTCCTCAGCCCGAGCTGCATTCCTTCTCCGCAGCCCCTCAAAATTACACTGCACCAGAGTTATACAGAATTGCTGGGCCTAACTTGGTGGGGGCTGTGCAATCACTCCTATTTCACGGAGGAAACTAGAAGTACGTAGGTTACTTCATGTTCATCTAGGGTAATTTTATTTGCGGGTTGTGCTGGGGCACCACTCAGTAGAACCGGTACTATAGTACCGGTCCCAGAAGCGACACCACTGCTGCCGAGCTGTGAGTCCCGCTTCTTCATGGTGCGTGAAGGAACCATGAAGTCCAGCGTCTAGAGCAGAGAGCTTCACGGCCCTCTAACTTTCATTTAAAAGGGACACACAGGAAGGCAATGACTAAACAACAGACGGCATTTACTTATTTGAAGGAGTCTCCCATTAACAACAGAGCCATGCTAAGAGATTAGTGCTTTTCATTTTTTTTAGGTTAATTACAGCTATAAGCTTTTAATCTGTGCCATTTTTACTCAGGGAAGGAACTAGTTTTCACCTCTATTTTAATTGCTCACCTAGAGCCACTCCCTCCCAAAAAGGAACTACAAAGGTTTCCTCAAAGGCACCTTTTTCAGGTTCACCTGCCCTAGGGAAACTGTTACACTTGAGACCTTCAAAGTACCAGGATTAGTCCAAACACTTTTTTGCACTTAAGGCTGTTTTCTGATCATCTAATGTAATGCTTCCATTCAACCAATCATATCAAGATCTTTTTTCAAGGGGAGACCATTACATGAAGTATTACAATTACATACATGTGGGTCTTTGTAACACAAGCCTTCCTTCTTAGACTTCCTATATTGTCTCTATCCATTTTTAAGCTATTGTGCATGTACTAAAACTGCTAAAAGCATACAGGTTTTAATACAGCGTCTTACATACAGACCATGATCTAACCTCAAAAACATCAATGGAAGTTTTACATTTAATTCAGTTCTTGGGCAGACAAGAAAAATTGGGTCTGAAAACCCCATCTCAAGTTCATCGGTGGGAAATGGGCTTTATTCAGGCATGCTACAAACCAGCTGACAACAATTTTAGTCACTTTTATGCCTATCCAGCACTTCTGTGATCCTCTATTCCTACAGTGTTTAGAAAGACAATCCACCTCTCTGCCCCTCCAACTCGCACGTCCTCATTAATTTCTAATTACTGTCAGAGATAGTTTGTATTTTTTTTTAAGCAGAAAGAGGTACAGCTTTAGAAGTTACTGAAGGAAATCAAGTGCCTCATTGTTTAATATAAATTTGAATTTTTTGTTACATGCTATATGCCACTTACTATTTGCTCTAGGTGATAAATTAACGAAAACTGAACCTGATGCTGCTACTCACCATCCTTCTTTAAGGCAGCTCTCAATTCTATCCTTTGACATTTGCTATCAATATTTCACAGTAGCTGTTGAATTGGTTTTATGTCCTTCTGATGACATGCCACTTTAGAAGCAATTAATCTTGAGAGGAAGATTTTGAGACACACTATATAAACTCCTTTTCTAAGTTCTAAATATAGGGTCTGAACCCAATTATAACACACCCTAAGACACATGAATAGATGTTTGCTTTGATGGGGCATTTACTATATGAGGATTTACAAACTCAATACACTGAAATAGCGGAGGAAAAAAGCCACATTTGAAATTGAGCATAACTACAGTACATTTATAGAGATTATTTCAAACCAGTTGATTTTTTTCTGAAAAAAGAAAAAGGAGAAGGAACTCCCCATTTAATGTGCAATCAGAAAACAACACCCTCCCACCTCAATATTGTTGTATGCAGGCCAACTGCATGTATTTATTTATGTTAATGGAACTAATTAACAATGAAAAATAGTTCTTGCTACTGGAATTTCTAAAACAGAATTTATTACAAGGAAAGTTTGCTGCAACACAGCTGGATTGTATTTAGAGCCACCATGCTTGTTCATTGACTTTGATCATACATTCATAAAAATCAAACTAAGCATTAAGCAAAACTGTCATACAGGCATGTTGCCTACAGTTCTTTGCTCCAACAGATCTAGAACACTTATCCCAGAAAACAGCGTTCTGTTACTTTATATCAGAGATACCTTTGGCAACAACAGTCAGATTTTTCTTCTTCTTGGAACAGCATGTCTCTTAACTTTTATCAGAACACTTGTATGTACTGTTCCTTAATTCAAGATGGCATAGGACACCTTATTACATTACCCCTGAACTAAAGCTTTAAAAATTAAATTAAGAGCTATTTTATGCAAGACTAAAACCAGGAGTCTGGCACATAGATGCAAGTTTACAGCTAGTCTGAGTAAACACACATTCTCGTGTGTTTACATATCACATAAAGATATAACAGAAATAAAATAATACACAGAACCTGACCAAATACATACTGTGTTAAAAGCCTTACATTTTTTAAACATTTTGGTTTATGCCTGAATTCCCAGTCATAACACTGCAGTAACAATACATAATTTAATTTGTCTGTTCTTACACACATAATCCATTGGTACTCTGGTTAAGAGCTGATGCAAAAACCTATCACGCTCTATGCTAATGTATTTCTCAGAGGTTTTTTAAAGTAAAAAGCATGCATGAACATCAAAGAGCACACTGTAAATGATCGTTTCTAATCTTAGACATGTATCAATTATTCACTAGCTTGTCCTTCTTGTGCTTTATCATATAGAGTTCACCATGGCAACACTATTCTTCACTTCCTAGCCTTAATCAGTGAATCTGTAAACTAATATTAGACTTAGCTGTTGGATTACTTGATATTCTACTTATTACACAGTGTATATTAGACAGTTTCCAGGATATCAATAAACTTTCATTTGCTTAGCAATATTGAGGCTGTAACTTTTCTAAGTAGTAGCTAGTTATTGTTTTACTCGCTGATTATAAATATGTATCTTGGAATTACCAGCAGACAAATTCAGAATGAAAAAGGAATAAATTTAATATCCTGATGCAATACCAACCCTGTGCCCCTTACACAAATTAAGAAGTGATCCATCTTTCAAAATTATAACTCTTAAAAGCACTATAAAGCTTTAGAACCAAATCACTTGTTTTTCAGCAAGTAACAATTCAAAACTGTCTTGACATCTGAGTCTTCTCAGTGCTATTCAATATATGGAAGATATATATTTCAATATTTTCTATCTTCTTCTTCATGTTCTCCAGCATTGTATTTACCATCTTCCATCTTTTCAAAATAAATGCATCTTTCTCTAGCAACTTTTGGTCCAGGTATTTGTCCTTCCATATGATGTTTTTCTACCTCCGTCTCCTCTTTCTATTTCCCTTCTTCTTCACCCTACTTTGTCTGCATTTCTTCAATACTCTTAGATTCTCTTAATTCTCTCCTTTCTCTCCCTGTTCCATCACACAGTCACAGAAGTCCCCCTTTTTTTGTAAGAATTATTTCTGTCACCCTTTAATCCAAAAGGGACATCTTTAACATCCTATCACTGGACCATTCCTTTCCCTCAACCAATAAGGCACAAGGGCAAGCATTTCCTAGATGTCCAAATCTTACAATTGCTTTCTTGCTTATTCAAAAAGATGTTCAACTTGTGATAACTGTTGAGTCTCTGGGGAACACTGATTCAAGTTGTGTTTTTAAGCGTATCATTAGTTATGATCCTGGCAGCAATTTCTAAGATTTCTTTAATATTTTTTAAAAATCTAACAGTATTATCAGCACTGAAACAGTGGTATACACAAAGAGTTCATGGTCCTTCCCAGTAAGTCCTTAGTTTCATTCCCTCCATGTTCTTTGTTAAAGTTATGAACTATGAGATATACCCCTTTAACACAGATCACCTTCGCTGCAGTTTAAAAAAAGGTGGATTTTTCTTTCCTGAAGGAACTATCACTCCACAAAAGTTACAAAAATGAGATGTCAGTATGTTGCAGTAGGACAGATGTTAGCTCAAGAGAAAACGTATTAGTGATTTACACCTGGCTATGACCCTGTTGTTCTTCATAGACCTGCAAACCTTGGTGACTGTTCCCTTAGGGTCTGGTACGCTCATCAGAGGAATCCTACGGTCTCTCGGAGGCAGGATTGTGCTGAGTGGGTGCCAGTAAACCTTCTGTGGTGGAACCGAGCAAGTCACAGTGGCTTCCTTGTGCAGCTCTTTCCTCCAGTGTCTACATCTGAGTCCCACAGGGATCCATATTCCTCCTGCCCAGCTCAATATACATGAAGATAATAGGGGAAACTGTAAATCATGTTGGATTAAAAGTTTATTAATATTTGCAGAGCCTCACAGCTGTTGACAGACAGCCAAGGACACAACAGCTTCAGTCAGCTATGTTTTCTTATGTCTCCTCCAGATAGTAAAAGGATACTCAAAAGATCGGTGTCAGGGCCCTGAGCACCACCTCTTCTCCTCCCTTCCTAGGGGTTTGGCTGCCTGTGCCCAGGGCCAGCTCCACTGCGGTGTAGCTGTGTAACCTTGGATCACACTGGTGTAAGAAGAGCTGTGTGAGGAAGAGCTAGGAAAAGCCCTGTTGGGGAGTTCCCTTCTTTGCTTAGGAGCTATATGTAAGCATAGGTGCTTGCCTTTGGTCCCTGCCTGAGCTGCACTGAAGGCAGGCCCATGCCTGGCCACATACCCTACTGATTCTGTGCTGCTGGCTTGACCTTGGAGCGGCCTCGTCACTACGGACTTGTCTGGCAGTCTGGACTTCGGCTGACCCTGGATACTGTCACTGGACTGCTGTGCTCTTCTTGTTTGGGTACTGGGGAACCGTGATCCTTGTTGTCACCCTTGGCTGCTGACTCACCTTCCCTTGCACAGCAGCGTAGTCCTGCTGTTCCCAGACAATCAGGCTCAAATACAAAAAAGTATTTTCTTAAACTCTCAGTAAAGGATGATGTTAATGTCCTGCCTAAGGAAACTGCAGCCTGAAATACCACTGAAAAATGCATATAGTTACACTTTTTAAAATACCTTTTTCCATCCATCAAGGAGAAGATCACCACACCTCTGTATCAAATTTGGAATCAGCCCTAGTGATCTTTATACTCACAGTGTAGACAGTTAACCATAATTCTTTGTACTTAGATATAAAACTATTGGCCTTGAATACATCACACTTCTCTGAGAGCACAGAAGCTGCTCGGTCAGCAACAGAGGGCACTAACACTACACTTAACAATTCAGTTCAGCTGAATATATTTCAAATCCTTATTCGTCGCCTTCTTTGTTCCTGCCTGAACACTAAGTCAAAGTGTCAGTGATCTCCTCAAAGCCCTTTGAGGAACTGCATGATCCTGAGCACCGTCACGACACAATGCAAAACCCACTTTTTTTGATTCACTTTCTTCATAAACATGCTAGGAAGCGCACAGTGAATGATTTTAGGAGGCAATTCTGACCACCTCATATATAAATCACAAAATTTACACTGTGCAAAAAAGTAGATTAGAACTCCAATAATGAAGTGTAGCAGTCTTAGATCAAAGGCTTGTTCTCACTGAAGTTAAGAGTAAAAATTGCAGTTATCTCAAAAAAGGGGTGAAAACAGCAACAGTCCTTTGCTATTACTACTTCCAGAGAGACTGTCTCACAGCCAGATAAGCTCACCTGACAAGAAAAACCCAAAGAAAAATCCAACAACAACACAACCCCAAAGCCACCAACCTCAAAAAGCCAATCACTGCAACAAAGGGGTGACTGTAGCCTGTCTGGAGAGGCTGCTTCACTAACACCAAGGCCCCAGATCCATTACAGTTCCAGTCAATGAGGCTTCACAAATGATATTACAGAGAAGAAAAAACATCATTTGGTCATCGTATGCTAATGTGAAAATGCCTCCTGTGACGCTTCTGCACAAAACACTACTAAAAGTTTATCAACAGAATTAAAGGGCTGTTACTTTACCTTTAGCACTTCTCTGCGTGTTGTCCTGGTTGCACAAGACGTGCAGCCACCCCGTTCACATCTCCTATTGACATTTGATGCCAATCATAAGATGGATATTACTTGCAATAGAAAGTTCCTCAAAATTCAGTTACTTTCCTAACTACAAGCTATGAACAACTCCATAAATATGGTACTATTAAAATACATCTTGTACTAGTTGATTTTTTATGGCATAAAACTAAGAAAATAAGGCTTCAGAGCTTGAACTTGCTACAGCAATTTCTTAGAAACCCATACCAAGTTCAATACAAGAAGGACAACAGTATAAGCTTACCTACTCAAATTAAACTTCCCAATTAAATTATAATAGTAAAGTAATTTTACATACGCAGATGTATGGGAATATTTTATAAAAGCCTAGCCACAAGAACTGATAGTACTAACAATTTCTGCGGTAAGTACTGAAAACTAACAGTATCCTGAAATGAGACCTTGCTGTCAAGCCCTATCATAAGGCTTAGCTTGACTTCAT
The DNA here is from genome assembly GCF_036370855.1 of Dromaius novaehollandiae. NCBI lineage: Eukaryota > Metazoa > Chordata > Aves > Casuariiformes > Dromaiidae > Dromaius > Dromaius novaehollandiae. The sequence goes on from NC_088098.1 coordinate 194,799,945, forward strand.
TAAGATACAAGGAAAATATTTCTTCAGAAAATAAAATGTTTCTTCAAAGCAGCAGCAAATAAAACTGCCATTTGAAAAATCTTTTCTTAGAGAAAATATTTCATTTTGAACAAAATTAGGCATCTTGAAATTCTTATGTAAAAAATGCTATTTTTTATCTTTCGCTTTGACTACCAGCTAGTCTCAGTAATCTTTTTGTTTAAGTGGTCACACTTCTGTAATAAATGTTAAACAACAAGGTTACTCTGGAAAAGGTTATGTTCCTGTCTAACATTTCCCATCTGATCAGCAACAAAATCCATAAGGCTTTCTGAATCATATGTGGGATGATCAAGACTGATTACTGGGTAGAACAAGTGTTCTGTAGCTGCTGCTCAGAAGTTTGAGGTCAAATAAAGCAAGCTAAAAAAAACCAATAAAAAAACAACTTTGTCTCGCCACAATCTGCACTATACACATTAATGTACAAGCTGCTTTCAAATCTCTTACGCTGAATGCAAAAAAGAAAAGGCAAGGCAGTTACTGGGTGAAGTACCTCCAGAATCTGACTGCTAAGATTAAATGCAAGTTAAATCAAAATAAAATAGTTTAAACTTAATTAAAAATAGCAACACTGTCTATTCAAAGATAAGTATGACTATATTCCAAATTTTAAGATGTTTTTGATCTAGAAGATTACTTGTCTTGAAAGGCTGGATCAGGTCCAAATTGCTATTAAAGCCTAATGCACTCAGTGATATTGAATGAGATTGTTCCTTCCAGCAGCAGTGACGATACAGATAAATTTAAAAGAATTACAGTAGAACAGCCTGTATCTTAAAAACTCATTTAATGATGTTTCTAGTCTCATTAAAAGCAGCCAGTGCTATAGGTTTTCTGACCTTAGCATTTCCTTCAAGTTATTTCTGAGACCTTTCAGAAATTGATAAGGTTTTGTGGTTCTGATATATAAAAAGTTTTACAGCCTACAATTTGACACTAGGGACTTGAATCAGTTGCCCATATATGAGTATCTAGTGCTGTTTGAGAGGTCCCAGTGTATCTTGGTCCCTATGTGTCAACCTAGAAGGACCCAGGTCTCACGTAAGTCCTATGTCTCATCTACTACTCTCACAGAGATTTCCTAGATCCGCAGGGGATTTCTAATGGCCGTAGCTGCCTCTCTATGGATCAAGCCATAGGGGTGGAATTCATCTCACCTAAATTTTGGCATCTGTGTGTGAGCTAGGTATCTCCCCCTCACTTTTTTTTTTTTTTTTTTAATACAGTCAATGGATATCAGAGCAGTGGAATAGTCTGATTAGCTCTGAGAGCTTGAACGAGAAGCACAACAGAAGGGGTAATGCAGAAGCAGGAAGCAGGCAATAAAAGAGGATAGACTTACTTTCAGCAGTAGTACCAGCTTGTTTTAGCTTAAAGTGCTGGTGAAACTACAGTTACATTTTATGTCAACTTGTACGGGACAGAAAACCTACCTAAAATCTTTAATTTCCTCCCACTCATCCCTCCACCCCCAAAACTGAAGAAATTCAGACATGTTTCAGAAAACTCAAAGGTTTTTGAGGCATCTAAGCTGATAAATTGAGAGGCAGGGAGAGAGAAAAAAGAAAAAAAGGGAAATTTGAACAGATCAGTTTCAGATCCTCTAGTTATATTTTGCATAAAGATTAAAAAGACTCCCTGCAGAATTGCATTATACAATCTCGCATACTAATTAGTCTCCAAATGCCTATGATTAGCAACACACTTCTGGATTTAACTTGCACCCACACAAATAAAATAATGAAAACAAGGCTTGACAGAAATGTGCAGAAACACAGTAACACTACCAGAAGTCCACCAAATCTACTTTAACTTCTGTAGATTTATGCCCAGCTACGGGAGATCAAGAATGACAAATGAGATGCAACAGCTCTTGCCTCATTAGAGAGTTTGTGTGCTATCCATATGCAACTTACTATACTAGGACAGTTCCTTAAATACATCAAATATAACAGGCTGAACATCAGATTATGTAACAAACTAATTAGCACCGCAGTTTGGTTATTAACACAACACACATGTGCGTAACACACATCCTGTTCCGATAAGACCAGGGTAGTTTCCCACTTTGCAGATCTTCCAGCAGTGGCACGTGACAGGTCATATTTAACTTAGTAAAAATTTTAAGCCATCGGAATTTCCACTAGTAAAGAGGCACATAATGTATCTGCAGTTTAGAGGAACATCTGGGCATTCCCATTCTGTGAGCCTTTATAGAAAAAACGCTATAATCAAACTAAGGAACAACAAAATTAAGCTCTGTGGAGCTCCAGACTGCTAAGAAATTTTCTGTGCTCCAACACATACAAAATGCGAATAGCGATAAGCCAAGTATTATTGTCTAAAAGAGAGAAAATGTAATTTGCTAGAAGATTCCGGCAAGGCTCCTGGTAGGCCAACACAGATGCAGCCCAGATGCAGCCCAACTGCGTATGAGACTGATGTAGTAGTCAAATAGAGAACTATCACATTGCAAGAAGAGTGTCTTTGGGTCACGGCTGTTCTGCCCCCAGAGGAGGTGGGCAGGAGTTGGTGCCGTGCCCCTGCTTTGGTCACAGGGAGGTGGTAGGTCCCGGGGCCTGCAGAGCCACCAGACGTACTGACAACACTGGTGGTAACACACAACCATGCCAGTTGGTCCCACCCTGCCATTGCGGTTAGTGGCCCTCCACTTCTTACAAGCGGCTTATACTTTAACAGTAACCACGGGAATCAACGGCATTATTAACCTTTTATAGTCCTGATAAATGGAAAATGATTAAGCTACAAACTAAAAATGGATCTGCCACAAATATTCCTATGAAGCATACTTACAAGAGAGACGTACACTTTTCAAAAAGAGAAATACTTCCTCTGCTAATCCCTATGCAGCTTCAAACATAACACGCGCGTCAACCACCCCCTGGAAAACTATCTGTGTGGTATCATGTCCAGAGTTGCAAAAGGAAGAAACTGGTTATTAGTTTTAGATATAGGCTATATCTAGCCTACAGGCTCCAGCTCCAGTGCTGATATTTGCTGTCTGTACTACACTGCTGTGGTTGGATCAACACTAATTCCCTTGCCCCAACATGGGGCAAGTTTCTCCATCCCCCCGATTCATCATTACTCCCCTACCCAAGCGGGCACGATTAGGTTTACGGAGATATTTTTGTGAGAGGAAGGCTTGTGAGAAAACCTTGAAACGTGCTTCAAAGCAGTGATGTGGGTTCTTCACCTCTCTCTCTCAGCAGCCCTCTGCAGCGCGGAAGCTTACAGCGACAAAATGGTGCCTCCCGGCCTCAAAAATTTAACTCTCTGCTTCGTTAGCCACAGAGCTCCCACTGAAAGCAACACGGGAACTATCATAATAGCTCGTATTAGTGCTTCATCTAATCCAGCATGCTGCCTATTCATTAGCTTGTAGCAGATGGTTTGACAGAAGGTGCAACAAATTTGACAATGGACAATTTTGGATTGGAAAAGTGTCTTTTCAATTCCTCCATCTAGTTTGCTTATATTTTGAAGCACAAGGATTTATAGCAGAAAGAACTTACAAAAAATCCTCAATTTATACATTACATATGACATTTAAGCATCTAATCTTTTGTTAAAGAAATACCAGTATCTTTGCATCACCCAAATATTTTTGTCAGTGAATTACACAAATTAAGTGCACTATGTAAAATGATATTTGGGGTCTTTCAACTTTATTACACACACTTTACTGTTATTAAAAAGGGTAAACAGAACACAATTCACTTTTGGCATAAAGGCTAGTATTCTGTATATGGTTCAAAGTGGAAAAAGTTAAGAAGTGCCAGTCTTCTCAATCTTTCTTTTTATAGAAGGTTTTCTAAAGTCTATTTATCACTGTTGCCAGCCTCTGACTTCTATTTCTGTTCTCTTTTTGGATCGCAAATGGCTGTATGTAAACACAGATCTTCGTATGTTTGCTGACAATTAATTCATATGGCTGGGTCAGGAAAAAATACATATTTTTTTGCCTATATTATCTAGTAAGCCACCAACAGAGAGGAATATTTACCCTGATATCTCAGTAATGTATATGTATTTTAGTTTATTCCTTTTGTTGAAGAAATAGTTCCTAATATCTGTCAACACTGAATTTCTTATGTTAGCTTATTCAGAATATTCTGTGTTTCCAATAAGCAAAGTACCATGCTATCCACGAATATACCTTTTCTTGCTCTTTTTCAGACTGACTGATGTTAACTTTTTATCCAGCCCAGTATCACAGTACTCTATTAATAGATAACCATTTAATTATTGCTTTTTTAAATTCTTTTTCTATCTCAGGTTTTATAATACAACAATAGATCAATTTTTTTATTTATGATTTTAAATTAATCTATTATAACTGGTACTGTAATACCTCCACAGCCCCACAAACTGTGTAAAGAACTACCTGCCACAGCAATGCTTGAATGTGGCTTATGTGGCACACTACGGATATATCTATTTTCCCCCTCCTCCCAGGAAGGGAAGAAGGAAAAAAAAAATTACCACCTGTGCAGTTTATTTAAATCTTTGAAAACAACAAAAAACAGCCCACCCGTTTCCTTCTTTCCTTCACCCACTAGTGGCAGCAGAAATTAGAAGCAGATTCATAATGTTTACAGCTTACTTCAGACATCCACTCAAATGCTGCTGCTTCTCGAAGGCATCCGGTGACCTAAGGGCCCCCATGCTTTCGCCACTCACACACCGCTCCCGAGTGCTGGAGACAGCACGTGGGGCCTCCGGAGCGCGGAGAACAGAAGCGGGCTGGGCAAAGGGGGGAATCTCATTTGCGAATAGCATACCTCAAAGGTAGGTATTAGCATATGAATTGCTAAACCAGGAAAAAGACTAAAACAATGCTTGCAAGACAGAACACACTACAAAAAAAAGTACTGATAGGAGAAAGACAACATCAAAAATGACTTTAATGACAGTGAAAGAGGCAGCTACAGCAATCTTCCCTTCCTAGCATGTTTCCCTCTCCTAATAAACTTGACAGTAGGAATTGAAGGAATCTTAATCTTTTCCATTTTTATAACTAACAATGCATAAAAAAATTAAATCTCTCAAAAAAGTTTATAAATTTTACTTGTTAAATTACTCAGAGAGAACAAAAAAAATCAGTGGAAAGCTAGCAAAAACCAACCATGTCATCATATTAAATACCTGTATTTACAGAGAGCTTTGCATATTGTTGTTCAATGTGTGAAAAGTGAGACTATGTCCTTGCCTATTCCTTTTGGCATTTTATTTGTGTAAATTGCAATAGCACCTGCAGATGAAACCTGATGCAAACTTCTTCTAAACAATCTTGTTCCCCTGCCCTATATCATTACATGACGGCACCAAAAAAAAAAAAAAAGCTCGAAAACAAATAAAACGAGCCCTAAACCACAGTCAAAAGCCTTTAGTTTCTGAAGTTGTATTTTATTAGAAAACAAAAATAGTAAACTTGAAGAACATTACTGTGCATTTAAGAGGAATCCAAGCTGATTTGCTGCTTATTGACTCTAAATAAAAAGCTGAAAACCAAATCTAACCCACAGCCATTTGTCCTTGCAGGAACTGTTCTTTCCTCCAGTCCTTATTTCCAACCCATCAATTTCCTGTGGCTTCCTAAGGAGAAAAATCTCCGTATAGCCTCCTCTTGGACTAATAGGCCACTTACAACCGTTCCTCCTGCCTAACAGCACCTTCTCAATATCAGCATGGTCTCCTATCCAGGGCCAGGCCCTGACCCTCGCACTCGGTGCACAGAAGGACCCCTTGCGGGTTGCCCGCAGGTCTGCTCGGCGTGGAGGCGGCCGTGTGCTTCTCCGGCTCCTGGCGCACGCTGGGGCCTGCGCCGCACTGGCTGGCTCTCCTCCCTGCTCAGGCAGACATACCTTTCCTGAGAGCACCTGCTCTCTCCTCCTCCTTTCCAAAGCAGGAGATCTGACCCAAAGGACAACAGCTAGCACTAAATCTACAGGCAGCCGTCCTCTCCGTCCTTCACAGTGGCAGTGTTTTCCACCTAACATACTGCACATACGCAAAAAACTGGAAAGGAATGATATATTTTTACCTTCTGATATGACATCAGCAAGCATTTTATGTACTGCAGGAGCAATATGCAACTATTATTTTTGTTCTGAAGGCACCTGCTTATGTTCTCATGAGACTACTGCAAATTGCCCTAGTCCATTTACTTGCCATACTCCAACTATGGAAGAAAACACCACTGCAGAGTGACTCTCCTAAAGCTATGCGCTGACAGAAAGACCCCATTACACCTTGACGAAGATACGTGGGTAGTTGTGACACTGACTGCCCAGACTTATAATGTTTTCCATTTTTCTTCTCAATAGACGAACTTCGGGAAGAGTGAAGAATCAGTCCCAGGTGACTTACTACTAGCAAATTAGATACAGCTAACAAATCATAAAATGAAATATAAGATGCTGGCAACTATTACCAAAAAAAGAAAAAGGAAAAAGCAGCCTAAGATGAGCTAAAATAATGCAGACTCTTTTGAGGGAAGTATTAAAATTAGTAGACAAATAGTAATGAACTGTACTTCAATCAGGAAAGCAATAAGCACTGCTGATTTTCCAAAGGCTTTATCCATCCTCATTTCCCTTTGCCCTCAAAATGCTAACTTCTCTCCCTTTGTCCTTCATTATGCTCTTCATTCACCGCTTCTACATTCAAATCTGTTTTCTTTTCCCACCATCAAATGACCTCACATCAACCTACCAGTTTTCCTCAACTTGCAAACTACATTTATTTTTACAGTTTTTGCCTTCCCTTTTCTAGTTCTCATTTGGATTTTGCTTTCATTTCCCCCTCCTGTTTATATTTTAAGATTAAACTCTTCAGGATATACCACATGTCAGTACCAATAGCACACTTCTGAGGGCTGTAAGGTTTAATAATAATTAATCTTTATTGACAGGAAACAGTTTTTCATTCTCCTTTCTGCAATTAAAAGAAATAGGACATTGATTTTCATTTGTATGCGATAATTTCCTTTTTGCATGGTATGGATTAATTTCAAAACAATTTATGTAAGAAAAGCTCCAGACTAGATTGTTGAATGACATTGCAACAGGCAAGAAGTGAAATAACACTTCATAAAAATCCTCTCTGCTTAGTCCGAGTCAAACATTGTGTGGAATATGCGACTCCACAAGTATTTTTAATAAACTGCAGAAGTTTTACATTTGCATTATAATTAAAAGCTATTTTTTTTGACAGATGTCCCAATCCCATGTGTGACACTGCACTGCTTATACAAACTCTTGCAAAGATTTCTCAAGATAAGGACATAAAGCTGTAAAGCACACACTTATCAAAATATCTTGCCTGAATAATTTGTAGCTCTTACAGCTTTCAAAATATCCATGAAAATTTATGAGAAAAATCTTATTTTAAAATATGGGTCAAGTATTTTATTAAAAATAAAGCAATATTTTTAGCAGTCTGTTGTTGGCAAAAAGGCATTCCAAGAAATGTTACCTGGTTTTGGCACATTTTAAATTTTTATATACAAACAATTTCTTTTTTGAGATATATCTCTTTAAGAAGAGCATCAGAATCCAAAGTGTTGCAGAATAATTCAAGTACAGACTTCTGGTCTGCTTTGCTAAGGGTAAGAAGCTTACATGATCACAAGGTCTGTGGATGTGTCTCTCTCTTCCCCTCCCAGTAATTTTCAACTGCTTTGGCAGATATTACAAGTTTTTGACAGGATAGTGACTCAAAGGTAATTAAATTAGTACATGCTTCATGGAAACATTCAGCCAAATAAAGAACAAGCTTCTTATGAATAGCTCAAATAAATGCCCTAAAGGAGAAAAAAGCTGAAGGATGGACTCACATCATATTACACACTAGAATAGCAGATGGAGAGAAACTTCACCGTGCCTTCAACATAGTAAAAACATTGATCATGGCCACTAGATCAACCATAAAATATAAATTCATAAGAAACTGAGCTTTGCTAGTTCAACAGCTCATGGCACTACAGATTTGCTCTTAATATCAGCCACAATTAAGCGGAAGAAATAGGCAAATAAAATGTGAAAGATGCAGATGATCCATTTCATTTTTTATTGTACATCTTCTATGTTATCTAATGAAAACTGTTGTTTTTTATGGCCAAAATAACCTCTCTTTCAAAGTATGTCTTGCAGCAAATATCTCAAATGTGCAATGTACACAACTTGTATACAAAACGTAAAATACTCAGGTACTGAAAATGTTCACTAAATAATAATCAAATTGAAAGTGCATTTGTGTACTAATCAGGATCAATAAAACAATTTAGGAACAAATTCTGATTGAGTTAATGCCTACAGCTTTCTTTCTAACTGATTTCAAAGCTCATCGCCCTGGGAAAAAAAAGGAAAGAGTGATTGATCAGTTCTGTGAAGTCTGTTAAAACGATTTTATTAAATGATATTGTATGGAATGATTCATTTAATGATAGCCTGTAGTGCTTTAGTAGAACTGAAAACAATTGTTACGTTACCTGTTGTCTATCATTCCACCCTCAGTGCCAGCACTAACTGCAGGACCATCTGTGGCATTTCATCACATGCGCTGAGGTCAAAGTCAAAGCCATGCTCTTGGCTCTTGACCAGCAGCAGCATGGTTATCACTCTCACCAACTTAGCCTGCTTCTACCAGTAAGAAAAACAGCTTGCATTCTGAAAATACTAGTTTGTGTTTTCTTTATGGTAAGTACAAAAGCCTGTAGCAATTCATCCCAAGTACAATAGCATCTATTCAAATTATTTTTGCTTTTGTATGGAATTAGATTTTCAATGAAGACATCTGAAAGAAAGAATTAAAAGGATGTAGTAGCTGATTTCATCCCTAAACAAATAAAACCCAGTTGCGTGTTGTTTTTATACAACTTGTACATATGATGATCACAGTGAGAGTTATGGAGTGAATATAGATATTCTATTCCCCAAATAAAGCTTTGTACAATTTGAGATAAAGACTCTTTTTCAGAGATCGACTGAATGAAGAGCATATCTTTGAAAATCAATTACTAGCTAAGTAAGTATATTTGGTATTCCATTCGAAAGGGGACAGTACCATTGTATAGCAGTGCTAAGTATCTTCACTCCCTTACATACAGGTTATACAGCAAAGTTCCAGTCTCACCCTAGAGGGATGCTCTGAAATAGCTCCAATATCAAGTTTCCATGCCCTGGCCTGGCCTGGCAGCCTTACAGTTTCTGCTGCAAGACAAACCATAGACTCTGATACTGAGAATAAAATAAATCTACTTCTTCACAATCACTAATTTAACAACCGAGACTGACACATGTATTTAAATTCTTTTAAAAGTAATCTAATTATCATGCTCCTGTACTCTTACATAATTAAAGTGCTCTAACTTGAAGTATGGGATAATATTCTGTAGATGTTAGCAATGTTACCAGTATTATCGCATAGCCATACTTTGTTCCAGCTCATTTAAAAATGTAACTAGCATGTTCATAAGAAATTTAAAAATATATAAAAAATTTAAAGAATTGAGTTTAAAGTATGAAAATGAGCATATACTATGTTTTTACCTCTATGCTTTCAGGCATCTGCTGAGGACGTTTCTTGGATGGTGTGTTTAAAATATTAACAAAAAAAAAAAAAACAAAAAAAAGTCAGTAACAGCTACAAGTTTTAATGCATAGTATTGAAGAAGTTTTCTTTCCCAATTGCCAGGGTCAGAAATCCAAGGTTTAAATTTAGTTCTTACTTCCTTTGACCGTGAAGTCACGAAAAATTCTCCCATCATTTCTCCAGACTAACACTGTCATCGATGCTAGCAGTAAGGACACAGCTGATAGAGAATACAATGAGCAGCTGCATTGCAAACATGCACATGTTCTGTGGAAAACAGGTTTTAATAATGCATTGGTACAAATATTAGTGACCAATCACTTATGGTGCTGCAGCTGTCATGGATCAGCAAAACAGCCTACAAGGGGCCGACACTCAAGCAGGAGCCATGCCACTCCATTCATGGCCAGTTTGGTATATATACGTGTAAGTCATGATTTCTCATTTCTTTTTCCAAAAAGAAATCCGAGCTGCCAATCTTGCACAGAAGCTGAAGGAACACTGATCCAGAATAGGTCTCTGTGCAATTTCAATCAATATATTCAAATACCTGCATCCTCACTTGTAGTGTGGAGCCTCTCAGGAGCTCACAGAAGGTACTGCAGAATTTCACCAGCAAACTGTAAACCTTTCAATCCCCTCCATAGGGCTGCATGCAAAGACTATAAAGTTCAGAAAATCCAGCAAAAATTCCTAAGCAATACCATAATGAAATCTAAGCTTAGGTTCACAGGTATTTACTGAACAACACTGCCTGGTACCACTGTAACACGTGTTATTCTGACATGGTCATACATACTCATACAGCACAGACTTTATTTTTACTAGAAGCCATTAACACTGGGAATCTTAACATTATTCAAAAATGGACTGTAAGAATAAATGTCAGATGCTAAGCATCCCACATTGAGGATGATACTGATATTGGGACTGAGCAATATTCAGAAATGGATCATACTGTAACGATGCTTTTTTTGCTTAGGTTCCAGTACAGGAGGGTTTTGAATGAAGATCTCTCACAGCTCAGGAGAGTAATCAGTATCAGGCTACATCACCACTTCGGACACTTGTTTGTTGAAGCTGTTTACATGTAAAATATTTGAAGATTCACTGGGACAGCAGGCAACACAAATGCTGCAAGTTCCACATTTCCAATGTAGAAAACCTAAGTAGGAAGCTATAGGCACATCCTCCTCATATATATATTTTTAGTAAACCACCACCATCTTCAACTCAATAGGAGAAGCTGAACACCCATCCCAGAACACCCTAAAAACTGGTGATTATGGGAATCTCTGAGAAGAGGATTCTGTTCCAGGCCCTGCTCTGACACAGACACGAAAAGAATTTGCAACTAGGCATATCACATCCAGATTAACGTTGTAACCGCTGTATTTCCAAGTATAAGGAGGTGAGCAACTTCTTTCTTTCTGAATGCTATGCTAGTTCCTAATCACTGGATTTAATGGAAATTACTCAGTAAGTCTGGCCTGAATCTATAAAACTGTGGCATTAAAAAAAAAAAAGTCTGCATAAACTAGCTGCTCCCCAAGTTAGCCACAGATCCAGACTGGCTACTTGAATCAGCAACAAGTATATCCAAAATTATCATAATTATGCATAATATCTGAAAAGGCTATTAAACTTTGTTATCTAGGTTCTTAGGCCAATTCCAAACTATAAACCATCAGGTTCATCTTGAATGTGGGATACAAGTTCTCACATTTGTTCTTACAATTCCCTCTGAAGCATCTGGTATCAGTCATTGTCCCAGACCCCAGGTTTAATTCAGCACAGCTGTTCTTCAGTCCGCCAGGCCATGAAACTGAAACTGTAGGAGTTACATTATGAAATGCTCTCCTATAATAATAGTGTTAAAACTACCAACAATCTTTCTGTACACACTATGACAAGCAAACCATTCATGATTCTTGTCAAAGGCATTCCCAGTTTTGTGTTCTTGTCCAAGTTAAGACTGAAATTTATTTTTTGAATCACTGCTATCCTGGTCTGCTTACAGACGTACAACCATCTTCCTGTCCACGATTTTGACCAAACAGTCCCAGATAAACCATTTTAGCAATGCTGCAAATCATTTCCAAATACTGTCAAATCAAATAAAGCCTTTATACCCTCTCCAAAAGTTTTATATTTATTTTAACATAATGACCTGTCAATGGGAGATTCATGAAGGTTAGGGAAACAACAAACAGATTAAGCAGTCCATTTCTGAAATAGAAAATATGATTTTAAAAGGCTTAAAACACTAACAGTAAATTTTAAAATCCCAAGTAATCTAGGATCCAATGACCCTACAGAAGAGATTTATGCATTTCAAGAATATCTAAGGCTCACACAGGCATTACAGGACTAAAAAAAAAAAAAAAAAAAGGAAAAATACAATAAAATCAATAGATTTGATTTCTTCCTGAAGTAGAAACTCACTACAAAGAATACAAGCCAATAAGCATAACTGTCAGGTGTTCTAATAATTATAAAATGGCAGATTGCCAGCTGCCATTAAATTATTTATCAAACAATTCCAAATATCATCATCAAATTCAGTGCGGCCAGCCATTCAAACTGCTTCTAATAAATTATTCGATATGGCTCTAATGGAAAGCATGAGTTATTCAGAAGTATTCACTAATAAGCAGCATCATGCTAATGCTATGAAATTCTAACCAGACGTGCAGAAGTGGCATGCTATGAATCACATTTAAAAAGCAGGAAAATATATTTGTAATATTATCAGCAAAATCCAAGAATTTAGGCAAATTAGGAGTCAAGAAATTGTGGCAGTTGTGTTACAAATATATTCTTCTATCTTTGAAATATCAGCAAGATCCAAGAAATTATGCAAATTAAGTCAAGTAATTGTGGCAGTCATTACAATGGAAAACATGAACATTTTAATTCTGCACAGCTGAAAAACATTTCTTTCACTGTTTTAAAAAGATGCCTGCATCATTTACCATGTCAATAGCATCATAAATATCAGCCAAGGCTTCTCTAGAGCATTAAATACCTATATAGTACAAAGGCAAGTTCCTAGTGATAATAATGCTGTATTCCATTGTTCAAAGCATATCCCTTCTTGAGGAAAGCCTATTTCAAGATTAAAGTCTAAAAGCTTTCCTTTCATTAAAATATGAGTAGACTCTTCATCATTCAGAGAGACTATTTGACACTTCGATTGGTAAAAGGACTCTAGTAGAAGTTGGGAGCAAACTCAAATTCAAGCTAGCGAACACAAGGCCAATGGAAGAACAGAAGCAGGTAAGTTATTCAAGACATTTATTTGATTTAAAACAAACAAACAAACATTCTTCATTGATGTCCCAGTGTCACTTTGTGAATATTAATACCTTAATCTGCTATTAACCATATTCTGTGAAATGGGAAATTTTAAGCAAATATTCGGGAAGAATAAATTTAAAATTCAAGATTATGTAATTCATTATAATTGTGACTCTAAATGAGAGCCTCACTCAGAAAGAGAACACCACATGTACTGCATATTCAATCAAAATAACTCAAATTCAGGAGTTTTCTAATATAATGTTTATTAACATTTTAGAAGCATACAGGTGAAAAAAGTACGAGGAAGGTGATCTGGCTCAGGACAATCTTTGAACAGTAAATAAGAGTCATGTTATCATACAACTTATTTGCTAGGAATTACTTGTTGCACCCAAAACTCTTTAGAAATTGTCACAGAAAGCCACAAACTTCGGCACTCTAAAATCTAGCAATACTGCTCAGAATGACACAGTGAAACCATCAATCTGTTAGTCCAGAATATTGACATGGTTTCCACTAACTCCTAGGACCACAGATGCACAGGCCACGATCACCTGTGGATGGATGTGAGGTGTACGCTGACAGGACAGGAGAAAACAGAAACAAATTGCACCACAGGAAATTGCAGTTAGATATAAGGAAACGATTTTTCACTACGAGGATGGTCAAACACGGGCACCACCACACCCTGAGACACTGTGGGATCTCCTTACTTGGAGATGCTCAAAACCTCACCTGGACAAGGCCTGAGCAACCTGATCTAAATGGACCTGCTTTGAGGGAGGTGGCTGGACTAGGTGACATCCAGAGGAACTTTCCAACCTGAAATACTCTACGATTCTATGATTACTAGCCTTTTGCTTAAAATACTTCTACTTTTCCATTTACACTTTGAAAAGTCTCCCACCTACTTGGGATTTAACATACGAATCAGAATTCTTTGTGAAACATCATGTCTATGGCACTAATATAAAGTATTAGGTTATATCATTCCTGTTAAGGTCAATCAAATTGGTATGTTTTATGATTGTACTGGCAGTACAATCAACTGAAACAAAATCAAAAGGTTAATGTACAAAAAATAAGCAGTGCTGATCCTTGTTGCCTATTATTACTCTTTCTGTCTGCACCACCAACATATTGCTGATGTTCTGAAGTGACAGTACAGAAATGGAGAAAAACTGCAGAACAAAAAAGCTCAAGTAATCCTAAAAGGGATGTGTCACATGCATACCTGATTCATGTATGCATACATATGTGGATCAGACCTTGCATGTCACACTGAAGACACAGCCTCAGAGAGGATAAAGCAATGACTGCCTTCATTCACGTGCTTAAGTTGTGACTCTAGAGCTTTCAAAATAAAGGGCAAAGCGTAACACATGCAAAGTGTAATGTCCAGCATGTTACCTGGGGATATTAACAGGTCCTTGAATTCTTTGGCTATGTAACTGGAACATTTTTTACCATATAAAAATACATACTAGCCTTTGCTTTTAAAAAAAAAAAAGTCACACACGTGCACTTGCTATTTTTCATAGGTAAATAATTTAGCTCTTTAGAAAGACAGCACGGACCTAAAGGACAGTAGTGCACCGGAGCCAGTGCCCTACAAAAAGGGGGGCACTACTTTATAATGACCACACTAACAAAAACACCACCACCACCCCCACGGGGCCTCAAAAACCAGAACATAATAAACACGCCGGGGCCTCCACAACCACTTTCCCGCTACTGAAATAAGGCTCGGGCTATTCATAAACACGCTCGGATGAGAAGCACGCCTAAAAATAAGTTTGCTGGCACCCCCGCCGCCCGCCGAGCCGCGGCGGCCCCGCACGCCCTCGAGGCCGCGGCGGGGGCAGCAGCCCGCCGCCGCGGGGGAAGCGGGGCTGGGGCGGCCACACCGCCGCGCGGGCAACGGCTTTTGTTCGGCGGGCGGCGAAGGGGCTCCCGCCGCCGGGAGACAACAAAGCGGCCGGGGCGAGGCGCCAGCGGCAACGCCGCAGGGTGGGCCGGGGGCGGCCGGGGGCACGGCAGCGCGGCCCGGCCAGGGGCTGCGCGGGGGCGCCGGGGCGAGACGCCGCGGCACCGCTGGGGACCGGGCTCCCGCCGGGAGGCGGGGCAGCGGCAGGGCGAGCACCGCCTCGCCCGCATCCCCCAAACTTTCTCCCGGACCGCGCGAGAAAGAGGCGCCCCGCAGCCCCGGGAGCGGGGCCAGGGATCCCCCCGCCCCTTCTCCTGGACCGGGCCACGGCCGAGCGCCGCCTCCCGTTCGGGCACCCACCACCGCCGCGGACGCCCGCTCCGCTCCGCTGCGCCGCTCTCCCCGCCCCTCCCCACACGCGGCGGGGACGGGTGCTGCCGCCGCCCGCTCACTCACCCGCGACCGGCGAGAGCCGCGACCGGCGCTCCCTCCCCGCCCCGCTCGCTCCTGTCAAGTTGAGCCCGGCCTCCCTCCGCCCAGCCCCTCCTCCCCGGCCGTCGCCTGGTGTCGCCGGCGCCCCAGCCCGCCCCTCCGCGCGGCCGGGCCCGCCCCGCCCTCACCTGGCTCCTCCTGCCGCCGCCAGCGGCCGGGCGGGGCATGGGGGAAGATGGAGGCGCGGGGGCGGCTCCGGGCGGCTCCTGGCAACGGCGAGGGCGCGCGGCCCCGCCCGCAGCTCCCTGCGCGGGGCGGGGCGGGGCCGGAGCGGCGGTTAACGTTTTTAACGGAAGCGCTGAGCGCTATGGGCGTTGTGGGAGCCAGCAGCGGAGCCTGTCAGCGGCTGGACACGGCGCTTCCCCACGGGAGGGGCGGGCAGGGCGGCACCTGCCGCTGGGCGATACCTCGGTGTGGAAACGTGAATGCGGGGCGGCGACTCCAGCGCTGCGTGTCCACAAGCGCAGAAAGCGACTGAGGTCGAGTAACGCTGCTGCGGAAGGGAGATGCTGCGTATAGGTGTGAGGAAAATGGAGAAGAGGGCGTAGAGCAAGCGTAAGAAGCAGGAGTGGGGCGTGCAGCAGGTAGAGGGTGCAGGGACGCACACCAGGGCCCCAGGGCTGGACAAGTGTTTAAAACTGAAGTAACAGCAGGGCTGCGCGAGTGAACTGAGTCAGAATGATAAAATGAAATCATAAGGGAGAAAAAGGAGAAGCATGCAATACATACATCTGCTCTGCAGTCAGAAAAGAGCAGAAATCTGTACTTACTGCTGAAAGTCACTTATACATGCTACTTCATTTGCCATTACGCATTTAGGGAGAAAGTGTTAAAAAATCATGTTTTAAATGTATGGCATCAGGTGACTTGCAAGGTGAGAGTATGACAGGAGTCACTTGCTAAAAATTTTTTTATACCATTTGTGTTGCTTTGTTTCATTTTTCTGAAAGTAGGGAAGTTTGAGTTGTGAAAAGGCTGTTCTGATATTTTATAATGGTGAAATAAAAAGTTTGCTTGAGAAATAAAAAGTTTGTCAGCAGTGAGTTACTAAGACATACTAATGTCTACTCAACTGTAGCAAAATAGGTCTTATAAAAGTAGCTTGGTGGGTTTTTTTGCTGAGAGAAAGCACTTATTCCTTGAACAGCATAGCTAATGAGGCCTGGTTTTCTAGAGATGGAGATTTTTTTTTCTCTCCTATCTTCCACTGAGTTTTCTGCGTCTTTCCCTCCTGACAAAGCAATTTGTAGGGTTTTTTTCCCCATGCGTGCTACATACCGGGCTGGCATCCAAATGCAGAGCCATATGGGTGCTGAGCGGCTGGTCAGTACGCATGTGCCATTAATCTTTCCAAATTAATGATGGCCTGAAGGAAAACTGTGAAATTAGTGGTGACACTCATTAGTGGAGAGACTAATTGGAGTGTCTCTTCTCCTTCTCTCTGAATTCTTATGAAACTTTGAAGAATATAGTGTCTTTGAGACTTGTATCCCTTCTCTGCGTTTTACCTGTCAAATTCAATTCAAATTGCCAAAGGCTTCAAAAGTTGTTAGGGGCATGTGTTGATATACAAATGGACAGGATAAATAAATGATCACATAAATCTCACACCCTTTGGGATGTCAAGCTAAAAACAGACAATATATAACTTACATTAGCTACAGCTCCTCATCCATTATAAATCATACACTGGCTATATTATAGGACATGGACACCTCCATGGCAACTAAATTATTATGTGTGACATACTTCTAAAAGGTATAATATTAATGTAACTCATAGTAATTAGTTTTAAAATTAATACACTTGAATCTCAAAGAGTAATTATGAATGGGAATTCTTTATCCAATAAGGACCTATCTAACAGGGTGTCAGGCTGATGAAAAAGTAGGTAGTGTTGTCTATATATCATCTGTACACCATCTATGCTGCATGTTACTACCATGCAGCACAGAACCACTATGCCCCATTTGGGAAGAATGGAATAATAGGATTTTGCCTGTCTTTTAGTGTCTGTCATTGTTCTACCATGCAAGCTCCTTAAATATTTTGGGTCTATGTCAGAGTAGTTAAAATCGTATCATATGCCCTGTAGAGGTTATACACTCAAGCTTAGTATATATTCAGAATGAGGAGGTAACAAACAGTATTTTCTACACAGGTAACCATCTAATTCAGTATTTCAGTCTACCCTCAAATCCCATCAGTGATATTCCACAAGAAACCTGAATGATAGATATTTACAGCTGAGCACCAGTATTCCCCCTTACTGTTTGTTTGAGTTGCCTGTTGCCTGTTCCTGGTTAGCCAGATTTATGGCGTTCCTCACTGGATCAATCTGCATGGGAAGTCATCGGTTTGTTTTAGTCTGGAAATACCTCATCTTCCCAGACATCTATCTTGAGAATTATTTTTTGAAAAAAATCAGCTTCTTCGTTTTAGACTTTGACCTCTATAACAATTAAGTAACAAAGGTACTGTATAATTAGCACAGAAGGAAGGGTATTCTTGGGAGATGCAGGAAAGGAGTTGTTGTTAGCTGTAGCACCTAGAATATCTTTTCAAGCTGCGGCATCTTGTAGGTTGATGCTAATTTCTTGGAGAGCATCTTGCAATTTTGCAGGGCAGCTTTTTGCATGAGAACCCCAATTAAACCTCTCTACACATGCAACTCTTAAAAGCCACTGGGATCCCAGAATTCAAAGGTTTTACACACGATATTTTTCTCTGAGAGTGAGTAGTATGGGGAACAAGTTGTGTCTTGCCTGATTACGTAACCTAGGCTGACACACTAACCAATGCAGTTGAGCCACCATAGGACTGGTTGTAATTGCTGATTGTGCATGCCTGGAGAAGACTACTACCCTTTGGGGAAAAAAGAGAAGAGGGGAAATCGTGCCTTAGGGAGGCTTCAGTAAGTGCCTATCACCCTAGGGGTTCTAGGTTTGTAATAACATATAATTAGAATTGCTGTTAAAGCCATAGTTTAGACTAAAGCTGTTTTTCTAATGTTTGTAGAAGTCAGTTTTGATAACTGGGTGCCACCTGTAGATTGCAACTCCATCCCATCTGTCTTTAGGGTAAGAAAAGATGGGGCTATGGCAACATAGTGCTATGTGGGAACATTACTCTTTGAAAATACTGACCTTATCAGAAGGAGACTGAAACCCATTTTGACCCAAACAAGTAGTTGACTGTGGAGGTACAAACTGTTAGAGAGTGAGTGTCTGGAAAAGCATCATAATTAAGTGGGTGTCACTCAAGTGCCTCCAGTACAAGATTTTCACATCAAGATTCTTTTAAAAGATTTAAGCAGGATATAGTTGTATGTTCATGAGTTTGCCTCTGGTTTGTGTGTCAGAATGATTTAGGATGAGGTTAGGATGGTTTTACTTCAGGTATCACTCATTTTATTGTTCACCTAAGTGGGAAATCCCTCTCCTCAAGTGCAGAGGGGCATCATTCAGCTTTTTTGCTATCCAGCCCATAAAACACAATCAACTCTGTTATTAATATGCCAAGAATATCTTATAGTAGGAGAGAGGTAGGTGCTTATTTCAAGATTTCCGCTATTGGGTAATCTATTAAGTCATTTGTTAAGGTGTGGATCAAAACCTTGCTAGAACAAAATGCTAGGAGGCAAGAGCAGTATAAGCTGGGGGAGAAAAAGTGAGTAAACAGAATGTGATGACGGGGGGGTGTGTGGTGATGAAAGAATAGAGGGTGTTGGGGTGTATATTTCAGGAAAGAAAATGAGTGAAATTAAGGGAGAAACTGGAAGTGTAAAAAAAGTCAGTATGAAGTAACAAAATGTAGGGTGCTGAAAGAAACTCAGGAAGCTAGAATGATAGGGAGGATGGAGAGAGACAAGTGGGTTGAGAAAAAGAATGTAGGGTTGAGGAAGAAGAATAAAAATGTATTGAAGGAGAAACAATGAAAGAAGATAAGGTAATATTGGAAGATACTGGAAGTATTGGGTAGATGAATGTGGGGACCAAGACAAAAGATTACGAAATGGGGAGCTGAAGGATGTTCTAAAGGAGACAAGATATTGTGGAGGAAATGCAGAACTGGAAGCTGTGTGAGAAAGGTCACTGATGGAAGAGGATGTTGACCTCTTAAGAACTCTTCTGGCCTTATTTTCTATTATTTGTCTAATGACAGTGGCAGCTCTTAATAATACTTGGTAATGATACTTAAGTCCCTTGCAAGAGAATTAGAATGCCTATGTTCTCTCAAGGATACTGAAGGTTGAATTTCTCACCTGAAATGATTACTCATGAGGTGTGAATGCTGGGTGAAGAGCCGGGAGCTGGGTTGTCATTTAATAAAATGGCCTTTGCACTTTTAAAGATGATGTAATTTGTCTGGAAGCCCTCCATAAAGCTCAGTTTGTTTCAGAGTATGAAGCTGGTTTTTAAAAATGTTTTATTTCTGTGTCTTTTGGCTTTAAAAATGCCTATTTTGATGACTTAACAGCTACTCTGAAACCATGTGTAATATGCCTTTCGTAGCACAACTTCTAATGAGAAGGAATTTCGTATACTGACGAGAGTGATATGATATGGCAGTTTGGGTTCTCTTGGTTTCTTCATTTCTCAGTTACCAGGGAAACCAAGAAACATGCTTAAAATGGATGTCTAGAAAAATCAGCCAGAATTCCAACTGATAATTTATCAGTTTGATGATGTTAATGACAAATTGTTTTCCTAGTTTGGGCATGTCAGCACACATAGCAGCAGAATATTGTTACAATGTCTTTTGGAAAAGAGAGCATCTCTCACAGCAGCTAACATGGCTTGTAGTCCGCACCTCTTCTACTTCCTCCCTCTTCTTCAGTTAATGGTTTATCTGCAGCGAAGGACAAGGGGAACCTTTAGAAAGTTTCAAAATGTTCAAATTCAAATGATTCAAAATGGTGATAGGAAGAATGCATTAAGGATCTTTCCACCTGACTCTTCCTTATAGAATACAAGTGCTTTTCAGCTGCTGCGTGGCATTTATTTACACATTAGTGACACTCAAAGGCTAGCTCTCTTTGCTCACAATAGTTGTGACGAGTTCTGTCAAATATGTGATTTTTTTCATACTCCTTTTCCTACATTGACAAATACTAAATTAACAGAGGGCTAAGAGAGGAAGTTGTTATCGCTAACAGCTGACACTTTTTTTTCCTGACATTGAGAACTCTATTTAAGTAAATTGCATATATCTAAAATAACATCATTTTACTTTAGGCAGAGCTTGCCCATTTATTTTCATTTAAGATAATCCAGTAAAATCTTGTTTTCATTCACTGAAAGTCAGGATCATGGAAATGCACAGAACTGACATTCTCAAATACAGTCTCAATTATTTCCAGGGACTGGAAAGGACCCTACATTTTTAAAAAGTTGCATTTTGTTTGCAGAGTCTTCAGTCCAGAACTATCTTCCTCAAAGACATTTCAAGCAGGAATTTGACCACTTCTAAATCATCAGATTTGGAGGCTGACCCCTGTCAATTTTGTTAGTTGAGGTAAGTGTGGCCAGATTGAACAGGAAGATGACAGAGCTGGATTTGGCATCAGTCAGAAGTGAGGTGGGGACATATTGTTATTGGCTGTGTGTCATCAAAACACCTCCTGGCAAACATCTCACCTGGCAACTCAGCTTTTGGGGAATAATGGAGGAAATGTATTTT
Organism: Dromaius novaehollandiae; assembly: GCF_036370855.1. Taxonomy (NCBI): domain Eukaryota; kingdom Metazoa; phylum Chordata; class Aves; order Casuariiformes; family Dromaiidae; genus Dromaius; species Dromaius novaehollandiae. The sequence continues at coordinate 194,821,009 of NC_088098.1, forward strand.
GATAATGGCTGTCATCAGTTCATGAAGGGAGGCACTGTTTTGGGGTGCTTTTAATCACCATGGAGAGAGCACACATCCTTCAGATGCCTTCCAAAAACTTGGCTTACTATGTATCTGCATATGAATTACACTGATTTTTCTGTCAGGGGAACCAGAAGGTAGAAACTTGTTGCCAAAGTTTGAATTAATAATGCTGCAGTCATTTGTCTCCTCTAAGAGACTCAAGGGTGAAATTCTCTGGGGCTCCTTGCCATTCTTTGTCATTTATACCAGTACAAAGAGTGTTCAAAAAAATGACACGACACTTTGCACAAATAACTTCCCTAATAACACCCTTTGATTCAGAGCAATTGTGAATAGGGTCATGAAGTGAGTTGGGAAATGAACCCTATAGAAGTAATTGTAGTTGTTCAGCAGGAATTGCAATACTAGATTAAGTACTGAAATGATGTTCCCAACATTAGATCATTTCAAGAGGCGTAAGGAAAAAGATGTTACTAGCTAAGTATGTACTAGACAGGTTTTATCTCTGTGCTGCTTCACCGATCTGCAATTGATTGACATTGCTGGGTCTTGAAGGAGACATATGGGTTCTAACTTCAGTCTGCTTGCTTGGGTTTGTGTGTAGCAGCGTTACCAAGATAACGGCACACAAATACTTTTACTCGTTAAGATCTGGAGAGAACAGAGACCCTAATTTTAGAACTAAGATCTCTCATGCTCACCTGAGAACACTGTCATGAATAAGCAGAACGTGTTAACACACAAACTCTTTGAAACTCATCTTAGCAGTGTCTCTGACTGTTGCTATGTCTTGTATCAAATGCTCTACTGTCTCAGTAGTGCTAGGGCTGGCTGGATATTACTGCAGAATGAGTCAAATAGTGAGTAAGAGACCTGTTTCACTTTCATTTCGTAGTGTATACCACCTGTATTTCTTAGGTATTATGTCTGTGGAATCTGAGTTTCTCCAAAGTGCGAGATAAGACCTTTTTTGATGAATTGGTAATCTTAGTAGAAGGTTGAGGTGACCTGCCTATGTGCGGGCCACTTCAGGAAGAATGGAGTAGAAGCCAACTGTATGTATGTGCTGTTCATGTAAAACTAGTTCCCTTTGCTGCCTGAAACATTGTGGCATTGTGTTTAGGAAGAAAACATGTAATTAGGCCTTGCTTTCATTTCTGTGTTTATAATCCGGGTGACTTAAGCAACTGTCCCATTACTTACATAGTTTTTTCCATTTATTATGAATGATGAAACTGTTTTGCCAATATAATAAACAGTGAAACTATGAGCAAGAAAGGCTTTTCACTTCAGGGCAGAACACTTATCCCAATAAATCAATTGGACAAACAGGCCAAGACTGAAGAAGTAGCATAAAGCAGACGGACTGCAGCCCCAGACTCTGATTTCGTTTGAAATACATGTTGTTGCATATATCACAGGCATGTGTGCGTGCACACACACACGCACACAGACCCAGTGTATTTTTTGCCTTTTTAGCTAATTGCTCTGGTGCTGAGCAGTAATACAGAACACCAGATTCTCCCTTGTGCTCTGTATTTCCCTGGGCTAGAAGGAAGGAGAAGGACTATAAATAATACAGTCTGCTTCAGCAACTGGTACAGTCTTCATTCCTGGTTCATGTGGGTGGAAAATTAATTCTGCAGCCCCCTCCCTTCTACTGCCTCCTGTTCCTCTGCATCCCTCTGGCATGAAGGAATCACCTCCTTACACAGTGCTGTTCAGTACCACATGGATAGCAACAACTTTTATCTTTGCTAATGAATGTGCTAATGACTGCAGAGCAGCAAGGATGAAGTCGTACGAATCAGCAGTGTTTTTACCTTGTCCATGATTAGCCATTTCCACAAACAGGTGAATACGTGCAAGGCTGCACGCACTTCCAGCTCTTCTAGATCCAGGAAGTCCTCACAGCTTCTGCTCTCTTCTTCCCTTAGACCCAAACACGCAGCAGGAGAGGAGTTTCCAGGTTACCTTTCTGATGTCATTTAATTCTGTACCTGAAGTCATCACATGATGTGTTCTGCTGTAGTAATCTCATGGTCTCTGTTGCTTAGGCTCATTTTACATAAATGCTTAGTGTATGACCATCCCCATTTGAAACTAGTTATTATTAAGGGCTCTTTTTTCTTATGCAATACAATCTTTGTAGTAGGAAGTCATAATTTTTAGGGCCATTGACAGAGCGTATTAACCTAAAAACTTATGCTTAGAAAGATTAAAAAGTGGTTAGATGTTTCAAGACAATGGAATAAGGCTGCTTCCTTTAAACATGTTTTGTCTATGGGACAAAACTAGTAATTAGCAATAGTTACCTTTTTCATTCCAGAGCGTCCTTAAGGGGGGATTTTAAGTTGTCCTTAATTGCATTGTAGACACCTTTGGTGTGATTCAGTTGCTTTAACATAGATGCCTGGTGCCATTTGAGAAGACCTGTGGTAGCTAAGACACCTGCATGAGGTTGCAGGTACAGTACACAAACTGCAGAGTATCCCACCCGTCTAGGGCCCAGGCAGGGTACTTAGACTTCTTAAACAGCATTAGACACCTATGTTTAGATGGCTGAATTGGCCCCTTTCTGGTAAGGCCTTCTTTGGCACAATTCCTCTGTTACACATTTCCAAGCTGCATATGTCCTAATGTTCATTTGGGGTTTAATTTTAGTGGGACTTCGCTCAGCAGTTTGTAGAGATTCTTTTGAAGTTTTCTGTCATTCCTGTTTTGAAGAGACTAGTTTGATGTCTGTCTGCTTGATGGAAATAAATGTGGGGAAGGAAGGCCTTGAATCTTTAACACAAGGAATTGTGTTTAATTCAGGGTTTTTTGTCCAGAGCTGAGCCTTTAAGAAGCAAATATTTTAAGCCAGATTCAGATTTCATTTTTTATACTGAAAATTCAGAGTAATTTCATCAATTTCAGAAGCATTGTTTCAGATACTCAGCAAAGTAAATGAGTGCAGAATTAAGGCATAAATTTATACAGTACTTAAAGTACAATAATCCTCTAATCAAAGATATACAGGCCTACCTCACTTTATTGCGCCTGGCTTTATTGCGCTTCACAGATATCACGGTCTTTACAAATTGAAGGTTTGTGGCAACCGTGCGTCGAGCAATTCTGTCAGTGCCATTTTTCCAACAGCATGTGCTCACTTTGTGTCTCTGTGTCACATTTTGGTAATTCTCGCAATATTTCAAACTTTTTCATTATTATTGTATCTGTTATGGTGATCTGTGATCAATGATCTTTGATGTTACTATTGTAATTGTTTTGGGGCGCCACAAACCGTGCCCATAGAAGACGGCGAACTTCATTGATAAATGTTGTGTTCCCCCATCTCTCTCCCTCTCCTCAGGCCTCCCTATTCCCTGAGACACAACAGTATTGAAATTCGGCCATTATTAACCCTACAATGGCCTCTAAGTGTTCAAGTGAAAGGAAGAGTCACACCTCTCTCACTTTAAATTAAAAGTTAGAAATGATTAAGCTTAGTGAGGAAGGCATGTCGAAAGCTGAGATAGGCTGAAAGCTGGGCCTCTTGCACCAAAGTTAGCCAAATTATGAATGCAAAGGAAAAGTTCTTGAGGTAAATTAAAAGTGCTACCCACTCCAGTGAACACATGAATGATAAGAAAGCGAAACAGCCTTATTGCTGATACGGAGAAAGTTTTAGTGGTCTGGATAGATCAAACCAGCCACAATATTCCCTTAAGCCAAAGCCTAATCCAGAGCAAGACCCTAACTCTCTTCAATTCTATGAAGGCTGAGAGAAGTGAGGAAGCTGCAGAACAAAAGTTTGAGGCTAACAGAGGTTGGTTCATGAGGTTTAAGGAAAGAAGCCATCTCCATAACATAGAAGTGCAAGGTGAAGCAGCAAGTGCCGATGTAGAAGCTGCAGCAAGTTATCCAGTAGATCTAGCTAAGATAATTGATGAAGGTGGCTACACTAAACAACGGATTTTCAGTGTAGATGAAACAGCCTTATATTGGAAGAAGATGCCATCCAGAATTTTCATAACTAGAGAGGAGAGATCAATGCCCGGCTTCAAAGCTTCAAAGGACAGGCTGACTTTCTTGTTAGGGGCTAATGTAGCTGGTGACTTTAGGTTGAAGCCAGTGCTCATTTACCATTCCAAAAATCCTAGGGCCCTTAAGAATTATACTAAATCTACTCTGCCTGTGCTCTATAAATGGAACAACAAAGCCTGGATGACAGCACATCTGTTTACAACATGGTTTACCGAAAATTTTAAGTCCACTGTTGAGACCTACTGCTCAGGAAGAAAGATTCTTTTCAAAATATTACTGCTCATTGACAATGCACCTGGTCACCCAAGAGCTCTGATGGAGATGTACGGTGAGATTTATGTTGTTTTCATGCCTGCTAACACAACATCCATTCTGCAGCCCATGGATCAAGGAGTAATTTCGACTTTCAAGTCCTATTATTGAAGAAATACATTTTGTAAGGCTATAGCTGCCATAGATAGTGATTCCTCTGATGGATCTGGGCAGAGTAAATTGAAAACCTTCTGGAAAGGATTCACCATTCTAGATGCCATTAAGAACATTCATGATTCTCGGGAGGAGGTCAAAATATCAACATTAACAGGAGTTTGGAAGAAGTTGATTCCAACCCTCATGGATGACTTTGAAGGGTTCAAGACTTCAGCGGAGGAAGTTACTGCAGCTGTTGTGGAAATAGCAAGAGAACTAGAATTAGAAATGGAGCCTGAAGATGTGACTGAATCGCTGCAATCTCATGATAAAACTTTAACAGATGAGGAGTTGCTTCTTATGGATGAGCAAAGAAAGTTGTTTCTTGAGATGGAATCCGCTCCTGGTGAAGATGCTGTAAACGTTGTTGAAATGACAACAAAGGATTTAGAATATTACGTAGGCTTAGTTGATAAAGCAGCGGCAAGGTTTGAGAGGATTGACTCTAATTCTCAAAGAAGTTCTACTGTGGGCAAAATGCTATCAAAGAGCATTGCAGGCTACAGAGAAATCCTTTGTGAAAGGAAGAGTCAATCTATGCAGCAAACTTCACTGCTGTCTTATTTTAAGAAATTGCCATAGCCACCCCAGCCCTCAGCAACCACCACCCTGAGCAGTCAGCAGCCATCGATATCAAGGCAAGACCCCCCGTCAGCAAAAAGATTACGACTCGCTGAAGGCTTAGATGATGGTTAGCATTTTTTAGCAATAAGGTATTTTTTAAGTAAGGTATGTACATTGGTCTTTTAGACATAATGCTGTTGCACACTTAATAGACTACAGTATAGTGTAAACGTAACTTTTATATGCACTGGGAAACCAAAAAAAATGTGTGACTTGCTTTATTGCGATACTCGCTTTATTGCGGTGGTCTGGAACCAAACCTGCAATATCTCCAAGGTATGCCTGTAATTTAATCTCCAAATTATGACCTGTGTTTTAAGGATAAGGACAAATGCTTCTACAGTTAGAAAGAATTACATTATTGCAATTTTTGATTAATTTATTTTGTGTTTTTCTACCTCTTCTGGAAGCAATTATTTTATAGCCTCTTCTATTAAAGTCCATTCGACATCATATTTGTCACTGTATCAATACCATCTTCCATTTGCAATGGAAATATGAAAAGAATTCTGGGGGATCCTGAGATGCCTGATTGCACTAGAGCCATCAAAAGTGTTTGCAAGTGCATCTAGTCCCTCTCTCAAAGGATTAGAAGTAGAATTCAGCAAAGGCTGACACTGTGGTTTTACATGCAGTTAACTGATCTATGGTTTGCAGCTGCCAAAAAGAAGACGACTTCCTTCTTGCCCTTTTTCTCCTCTCCAAGCTCCTGGTTGCACATTCTTGTTATTTACCTAATGCCAACTCTAGTGCTTTTTGAACTCTGCACAGGCTTATATAATTTACCAACCTGATAGAAAATTAGTCCAATAGGAAACTGAATAGCTTTCTGATGAGTTACAATTTGAATTGGCTCCCAAGGAGGTCTGACAAATGCCAGAGCTGATGCAGAATAAGCCAGAGCATACAATAAGAGTGGGGCCACATAGCTGGGCATTAAGGAGGGAAGAAAAGGAAGAGTGGATTAAGAGTGAAAGCCAGGAAATCATTATAAAGTCTTTAAGTCCAAAGCTTTTAGAACCACAACCGGAATTCAGAAATGAAAGTGTACTGGGAATTGGGAGTTACTCTTAGCTCTTTAGATCTCATGGTCAAAATATGTGCTAGGCTGTGGATTTCATGAACAGTTAAGAGAGATTTCTGCAGAACCAGATCCTCCTGAGAAGCCAACTTGAACCAGTTTAAGGTATATACTTAGATTTCATGCGGTCACTGCTGGATTAGCAAAATCACGAGATACTGATTCATGTGCCAGCTGGAATATGTGGCACAGTGCTCATGATCCAAGTGTCCTGTCCTTTTCCTGTCACTTGGCTTCCCTGTGGATTGCCAGGGACCAGTCTTACTGCACAACAGGACTTTTCTGTGTGATTCCTGGTTGGGTCTGCTCTTGGCTCACAAAATGACAGTCCTGGAAGCTGCATAGCATTTTCACTGACTTTGGGATATTTCAAAGATAAGATTGAAAATCTGAATGCAGGTTTCCTATACAGGTGCACAAAGTTCTTACTTTTTAAAACTGAAGGGCAGCACACAAATATGTCATGCAACAAAATATTTCTGTGCACTGAAAACGTATAAGATCATAGATATAATGCTTTGAGCAGATCAGTAACTAGGAGTTATATACTGCTCTGTATTATTCCTACATCTTCCTAGTTACAGGAGAAAATGAGGCAAATAAATTTCATATGTGGTTTGAGGGTCTTAGCATTATAAAAATGTGGCATTTTATGCATGCTGAGAGCAAAGTCTGAGTCTAAAAGGTCCAAACATAGATATGCTCAATGTAGCACTCTTGGGAAAATCAAAGATGAGTCAATTCTTAGGGGAGTCCATTCAGTGGTGTCAGTAATCTAGATATTTCAAAGCTGAACTCTAGAGAGCTAAATTTACCAGTGATTTTTTTTACCCCAGAACACTAATATTAAAAATTCCTTTTTGTTAGATTAGGAACTGTTCAGTGGGGACACTTTATCTTTAAGTGTATTTATAGTTTGGTTTAAATATTTGTGGCAATAGTAATAATGGCACACACATTTTTTTTTCCATTTTATTTCTTCTTGATTTGGCTTTCTGAAACCACAAACAATATTCCTTTGGGCTAGCAAGACGCTTGCTCACAAAAAGTCCTGACCCAGTTCTAAGCTGCATTTCTAAAGAGTTTGGTCTGCCCACCCACGGTGACTGAGGACATGGTTTTGGAAAAAAAATTAAAAAAAAAGCCTAGATTAATAGATTAATAAATTGTATGGAAATTAACTGCTGGCTCATGGAGGCTATTTCCATTTGTCAAAAGCTGAACTTATTTTTAAAAAATCCCCAAAGCTTGCATACATTTACTAAATTAACACATGAAAATAATGTCATAAAGTGTGACTTTTGGGGACATTTCATAAAGAAGCCAATATGCCTTTTGAAACCTGACTGAAAATGTTTTCATCATTTATAGTCAAGCTTTTGAACTGAACTGGGAATTCAGTGATTTGGACTTAAGTAGAAGCCCAGGAATATATTTGTAGCTTTTGGAGGATACTGTTATCTATGTATTCAGTAGAAATCATAATTAGAAATATTTTTGAAAAATGCATGCTATAATACATGTCTGCTTTTAAATGGACACTGTCAATAAAACCTTTTACTTTATAAAACTTCCTGCTTAACTCTGTTACTAATGTCATCTTGAAATATTGACACTGAAAGGAACTTTATTTACTTGTGCCTGCTTAGTTACTATTTGAATTTCACTTGGCTTACGTGATGAAAGACAACATTTTTTTTTTTCAGTCTGCTTCAGTCCAGTTATCTTCTCTGAATACTCAGTTTTCATTGTAATGCAGCACAGGAATATTTGAACGAAAAATTATGGGTTTTGTGAAAAAAACATGAATAATAGCTTTCAGACCTACAAACGAGGAGTAACATGTAAGAGAAAAATGTTTGTTAGTTATTTTCATATTAAATATTTCTTTCACTCTTTTTTTTCCCTTCATCTTTTGTTAGGGTACTCATGAGCATTGTTTTGAGGGGAAGGGAGGCCTTTGTCTTTGTCCCTCCTTTTCCCCTCAGTTGCAAATAATAGCACAAATAATCAAACTTATATTACTGCATCTTCAAGGAGCATTGCATGAGTCTCCAGCTGTGCTCCCATTACCTGTGTAAGCTGATTTAAATGTGATCTGCGACCAAAAGAGGCCCATGCTCTCCCCCAGCACTGGCTGCTGATTCCTGGCCTCCCCTTACAGCAGTACTATCTCCTGTCCGGTTATTCGGTGAGCTGAATTGGGGCAGTGATGTGGCTGAACAGTAGCCATGCAGAAGAAGCTAGCTTAGCACCAGGCTCTTAGATTGGCTGAGGACTGTTGCAGTTTCCATTAAAAGAAAAAGCTGGGCAGATGATTTAGGTAAAATTTCTTCCTTTGCTATCTTTTCCTTTCCATAGCATCACAAGGAAACATACATTATTAGCCTACAGTTTGGAGTCTAAAGGTAGTCAATTCCATCTCTATAAGATAGCCTATATCATCAGATTCACTAAGGATTTTCAAGCAGAGCTGAATTAAAAAATGATCATGTAGCTAATTTTCTGCAAGATACAAATGCGAAAGAGCTGTTTTGATTTAGTAGAACCTGAAGTATTATGATATTGAATAATATTAAAAACATGTAAACGTCATTCCTACAGGATGACCCACAGGGCAGCAACAGCTTGAGGAGGTGGGACAAGAAGGATAAACAGCGTTTCAGCACAAAGGAATGGAGATGGGGTGCAGGGAAGCACCTTGACCAAAGCTATTCCTTTGGGACCCGTGTTCTGATTGCATAGCCCATCAGCTGAAGCCATGTAGTGATAAGAGGATCTGCTTGTGTGTTTGTGAAGAAGGATCAATAAAACCGTTCCAACAAAACCACTTGGAGACAGAAATCCCTAGACACTCCTCCATGGAAAGAGCTGGAGCTGAACTTCTAAGGCAATGGGTCTTGATTCTCTGCCAGCTTCTCTGCCTGCCCCAAACTGATCTACATCACTGATGTTAAAAGACCTCAGAATATCATAGCAGAAGAGTTTTATACTCCCAAGCAAAATTATAAACTATTCTGTAGGTATGAAACAATGGAGATTCATTCAGTGTGTTATTGCAGCTTCTGTATTTGTTTATTTTAATGCTGGAATAACATTTCTCTCACACTAAGTGGAGCTGACTTTAGGGCCAGTTTTGTAGTAGACAGCAGTGGATTGACATTTCCTTCTCTGACTATTTTCTTACCCAAGCTACACAGCAGATTGAAGGAGAGGAAGTAGTAACAGAAGTTTCACAGATACTTTAATTAAAACGCTCCTGCTTTTTCATCAAAAGCCACACTTTCGGATTTCTGTCCCTTTGAATTTCTCATAGAATCTCACAGCTGGAGATCTCAGGTCCCATCTCATCCCATCCATCTGAGAAGCTTCCTAGCTCTAAATAGCTCATGTAGGACCACCCAGCCTCCAAAAGCGAAGCTGAGGGACTCTTTCCCTTTGAATAACTGTTCTGCAATAAAAAGAATCTTCAGAAAATATTTGTGTGGGCTGACAAAGAACGCTTTACCCGGACATTATTCCCTCAGTAGCTGTTAGAGTGAAAAGCAGGTTTCAGTCTGAGTGGTTATATATAAGAGATTTATAAGATTGATGTCATTAACACTTTTCACTATAATGATACTGATAAATGCAATATTCAATAACTTTTTTGCACTTAAATTGTATATTGTATTGTAGTACTATATCTACATATATAACTTTAAAAATCACTCCCTACCTACAGTTTACTTTCTTCTTGTCTGTTATAGTTGATATTGTTCATAATCCAAATGCCTCTGATGCTTTTAAATTTGATACTACCTGTGTTGAAAAGCAAGACAATGAGCAGTCCCTGAGGAGCTGGATTGTTCCTGACAAGCACAGTCCTGTGCAGAGAGGCCAGATTGTGGCAAAGGACCTCGAATTCCTGCAGTGCTCAGGGACATCACACTGCAGTCACAGCTCTGTTACCCTTTTGATAGGTACACAGGAACTCTCCTTGCTGCATGACCAGCTGCTGCTGACTGATGCAAAAAAACCCTTACTGATTGTGTCTGCAGTCTTGTTATACTGCTTATGCCAGTTCCCGAAAGAATAATTTCCCTGGCTCTTCCCTTTGCCTGCTAGCCCTTTGATAACCCTTGGCCATACTCACAATGCATTGGGGAACACCTGTCCCAAACTGTGGCTGGTCTCAATTATGGTGGTGTGATACCTCAGTTATTCTATGCATCTGGCATTGTAGAGTGACAGATGGTGCTTCTGCCTAGAGCTGTGTGGAGCACCCAGCACCCCTTTCTCCCTTTTCTCAGTTTCATGGGTATGTCACGTGGTGACTGCTGGGATCAGTGTGAATGCTGAGAGACTGCAGAAGGAGCAGCTCCTTGGAGCTGCATGGAGGCTCCCCAGGACATGATGAGGAGCGTGAGTTAGAGCTGATGTCAGACGGGACATGTCACGGATGCCACAAGCCCTGGTGGTGCACTTTTAGTGCCCGAGGGCCCCTCATGCAATATATGGTAAATTTGTTCAGGACAGTCTACATGGAGATGCCTGAGGCAACCCTACAGATGTAGTCTCTGGGAGAGTATATGATACATATTAAGTCGCAAAAAGATACTGGGACTGCTGTTATTTTTAATAGTGCTATCATGAAGGGCAAAGTTATCTCTGCTAAAAGTGAACTCCCTTCTTGAGATACCTTTTCCCTCACAGTGAAGGTCTCCCATATGTTAGAGGAGTGATTAAGGAGCTATTGTAGCAAAGCCAGGGGAGCTGCCATGAACATCTTGTTAATTTATCTGTGCTGTACTGCTTGGTGAACCTTTACAAACAGGATTATTCACTTGCCAATTCCTCCATTGTCATTCTGTTGCCCCTTTCAATGCGTGGTAGCAAAAGCAAAGCAAAAGAACCTAAAATGTCAGCTTCTGAAAAGCAGTATTTCATTCAGTTAGATGATGTTATTATCAGTGCACATAAAGCAGAGAGCTGAAAAATAATACAGTAATAAAATGCAGATGGAGAAAAGACAGTAAAGAGCAGGGAGCATAAAAAAAGTTAAAAAGCCTCAAAAGAGGAGAGCTTGTTGCCTCTTCGCAGTAACCTTTAACTTTAGTTTTCTTTCTTGTCCTGCAATAACATGATGAAATAGATAGTGTCATAACAAGCTTCAGTCACACCATGCTTCAGCATGTGCAGTGTTAGTTACAATCCCTAAAACTCTGTGTCCAGATGGAGGCAAAATTCCCCACATACTGTTGAGCTTTACTATTCTTTTCCAGGAAGGAGGAATGTTACCTAGGAGATACTTTTACTATTTACACCTTTGCTTTTATTAGTGAATACTGAATCAGAAACAGACACATTAGTTTAAAAAGTAATTGTCAACTGATGTGCACCATCAGCACATCAACATTTTACCATATATGCAGTGGCTATTTCAGTGCTTTGTTTTTCTTACATTTTTAGGCTGCAAAACAAATAATGTTGAAATATTACTCATACTGCTGAATACGTTGTGTTTGACTTTTCAGAAACTATTGAAATTATTGATTTCTAAAGAGTAGGATAAAAGGAAAAAGCAGCCTAAGTCATGAATATGTTTTTGGTGCAAAACTTTTTTAGAATTAAGAGACTCTCTTTTGAGATATAATTTATTTAAGGCATCTGTGTGTTCGAATGCGGAGACATGGTTCAGTATTCAATCCACCACCACCCTCATCTATCATACTGAAGTACATTTTTTGTAGATTTATGCAGACAGGAAGGTGACTGACTTTACTTTCTGTTCCATTATTCATGTGTTGTCCTGAGGGGACCTTTGTTTATATTACAGTATGCCTCATGAACAATCTTTGTTCAGTGTAGGAAAAGTAAATATTTTTATCCTGGACAAACAATGAATAATGCAAAGTCCATTAGAACTATCCTAAGGGCACATACTGTAAAACACTAAACTTTGAAAATACTGAATAAAATGGGATTGTCTAAGAGCATCTCCATTTTAAAATACATCATCCTCTGAACACAGTTTTGTATCATGCAGCCCATCCTGTTTGATCCATTTTATCTTTCAAGTAGGGAGATAATATAAATGATTACAGTTTAAAAGATCTGGCTCTGCGTTTGAGTATCAGCTGTTAGGATTTCTGAGGCTTGAAAAGTTATGTTGGTCAGCCATTCACTGGTAAAGCTACAAGGGTTTGTTCTTTGCTTCTACCAAGCTCATAACACAGAACCTTAAAAAACTTCCCTGTGTTGCAATCAAGTGAACTGAACTTGGTATTTTTACCAATTTGAAGACAATATTTTGTCTTCAGTTCCTGCTCCTGTATTTCACTGTCTTTGATCTTTTGATCACTTATTGATTGTGAAGGACAAGAAATGATTTTATTCACCACTGTGATTTGTCAGAAACATTTTCTTCTGAAGCCAGCCATTAGGTTTTTCTATTTGCTTGTTAAACACATGCCAGTGACAATAGAATAAAAATATTTAACACAGTACAAAGGCAACTCTCTTTTCAGTTCTTCATGGTGGGCGACTATATGAACAATATTTGTTCAGGCACAGCTGTTTGTTCTACTCTTTTTTTTTTCTTTTTAATTAAAAAGTAGACAAAAAAGCATGGAAAATTTATAAAGAGTTACAGTAAGAAAGGAAAAAAAATCCTACAAATCTTCATAGCCCCACACAATATTTTATATACTAAGAAACTGTGTGAGCTCCTATGAGGGCAGGTTTCTGAGGACTGTAAGAAAGCAAATGTCACCCCTATCTTCAAGAAAGGAAGGAGGGTCCAGGGAACTACAGGCCAGTCAGCCTCACATCCATTCCTAGGAAGGTGATGAAGGAACTAATCCTGGAAACCATTTCCTAACGTATGAAGGACAAGAAAGTGATTGGGGTAGTTAGCATGAATTTATGAGGGGCTTGACCAATCCAATAGCTTTGTACAATGAGAATTCTGGCTTGGTGGATGATGGAAGAGCAGTGGATGTTGTTTATCTCAACTTTAGGAAGGCTTTCAGAAATGTCTCCCATAGGATCCTCACACACAAACTGATAGAATAGGGACTGGATAAGTGGTCAGTGAGGTGGATTGAAAACTGACTGAACTCCCAGGATCAGAAGGTTGTGATCAGCAGCACAAAGTCCAGCTGGGGGCCGATCACCGGTGGTGTACCACAGACATCAATACTGTTTAACATCTTCATTAATGAAGTGGACGATGGGACAAAGTTCACCCTCAGCAAATTTGCAGATGGTACAAAATGAGGAGAGGTGGTTGATGCACCAGATGGTTCTGCTGCCATTCAGAGGGACCTCAACAGCCTGGCAAAATGGACAAACAGGAATCTCATTCAATTATGTGATTCTGTGTATAACTTCTCCTTTTCTTACCTTTTAACTATTTGTCTTTCATTTTTCACATTTTATCAGAGGAGGACATGGCCATCAAGTTTCACAACCTATAAAAAAGAGTATTAGTGTTGCAAAATGAAATAGTCCTTAAAGACCCTTAACATTTAATGTACTAAATGAAATAAAGTTTCAACAATGAGAATTAGGCTTTTGAGACATTTGTAGTCTTTCACATTCATAGGAAATTCAATTACTGCAAGTGGAAACACAGCAAACACAAACTTGAATTAATTTGCTTATTTTTAATAGATGGCATACTTTAAAAATCTGTTGGAATAGATTATCAGTGGGTGTGGAAAAATATCCTTCTGTTTCTCCAGATCTGAAGATCCCAGACAGTGATACAGACCAAGTTTAGATGGAGCTTCATGGCTCGGTAAAGGTAAAGTTCTACTTTAACCCAAAGTTCAAGAGAAAGAACCAGTTGTGTTTAAGTGAAGATTTTGTCAAGGTGAGGAAAGCATCATAGTTATGTCTACATTATTCCAGAGAATATGCCCTGAGAGGCCTATTCAAGACCAATTTCCCTTTTCTTCCACATTATTTTTATAGTGAAATGCCCATAGCTTGCTCCAGAAGGGCAAAAGTTGGGATGCCAGGAGTGTATATGTAGGGGTGGGACTTGCCTCTACAGTGCTCTCCAGAGCAGCCACAAGAAATCTCGCTGATCCGTAGCTGGCAGCACCTCTGCAGAGGCAATATGTATCTCAGGCAGCACAGCAGCTTAGTTGGGTGCTCCCTTCTGACTTCAGCATGCAACCACCCTTTCTGTGGCACTGGCAGTGGGACTGTCCTCCTGGGACAGTCCTTTGCTCCTTCCCTGGGATATCCATCCACTGTAATAGCATGGGCATATCCAAAGTGCTGCTGCCTCTCTTGAGGACTCTTCCTGTAGCATTTAGGGCAGCCAGAGCCTACTTCACCTGCACAACTATGAGCAGAAAACCACCACTACGAACCTGCAAGCTGCTGTACCTGCTTGAAGTCCTGCTCTGCCATCGCCAGGTAAATGCTGAACGCAGAAGGCCGTGGGCAACATTCAGGCCAAGTGGGATGGTGTCTAGTGAATTAGGGAGCCAAATGGGTTAGGCAGTACTGGGAAGTAGATGGTTTGTATTGCTGTCTGGGATCTTCAGATGCCTAACGGCCGATTTAGATTTCATCAGGCAGAATCCCATGCTGAAATGTGTGCTGTGGGAATGCTTGGGTAGAAACCTCAAAGGCAGGCTCATTGCCACAGTACAGTCACCTTATTGTTGGACTTGACCTCCTGCCTTCAGACGTATCCATTTTATTTCACAGTCTGGGTGGGCCTGAAGCACATATTCATTTTTTTCATCTCAGTTGAGAAATGTTAACTCTTCAGGCTCTTCATTATTTTCAGTGATATATCCATACACTTTAGGGTTATTCTCTCTTCCTTCATCATCATTGCACCAAACTCCTTTTGTCTAATAACACTTTAGAATGATTTATCAACTGGAGCTTCTGAAATTTTTACTGAAGTTTACTTTAGTAAATATTAAAAAAAAAAACGTAAAGTTTGCTGAAAGTTTTGCTTTACTCTTTTCCTAAAATCTTGAATCTTTTCTTTGTAGTAGGTTGGCAGCTCATATGTTATAAGCTGAAATACAACTGAGATGGTTATGAAAACATAACTAATAAAGGTGAATTGTTCTTCATCAAAAGTGCCTGAGTCCCATAAATGGTCCCCCAAACATACACTTACCCATGCTGCCAGCATGCCTATGCTTGGTAAAAACTGATGCAATGAAAACTGAATTGACTGCTTTCAAAGATCATTCAGAGGGTTTCATTATTTAATTTTTATTCCAGTCTGGGTTCTGTTGCTTGCACAGGAAGTTTCACTTGACTTTTAGTACCTTAAAAAAATTACAACAATACTACTTGGGTCTTGCAGTTTTGAGTAGTGACTTTATGTGCACAAAGAGACATTCACCTCTTTGCAGAGCCCACATATTAAATCCTACAGGATTAATACAGATTTTCATGCTGCATAAATGTTCTAGCCTTTTCCCCCAGGAACTTTCAACCTTGGGAGAAATACTTCTTCCCAAGGATAATCCTGAAATTGGTAGTACAGTCCTAATGAAATCTTCTTGAAATGTCATTTGCCTTAACCTAATATATGTTAAGAAGACTGTATCTTGGCAAGTACAGGTACACTGACCCTCTGGGGAAGCTGGATGAATAGTACAAAAGTATCGTTGTCTTCAGCCCCAGTGCACAGTATGCCTGTGTTTCAAACTGTAACACAAATCTCACATGATAAATGCAACAGTGGTCATTTTATTTTCTAGCAAGACGAATACAGAGATGGTAATGACCAGAAAGACACTACATATAAATCTCAAAGAGATTAATACTGCTATAATGCAATTAGGTCCAGTTTCCATGATCTTGTTGAGAAACACTTATAAATTAATAAGAGTTAGTACCATCCCCAGGAATTATTTTTTTAAAAATCCAAGGGAATTGTCCGTCCACAGGACCGAAGTGACCAAGGTTTTTTTTGTCATTTTTGAAAATTTCCCTCCTTCAACGTCTGTCCAGTGACTGCTTTAACTTTTCCTTAAAGAAAGTAGTTGTGAGAGTATAGAGAATGGGGTTCAAGGCACTGTTTATTGGCAGGACAAATATCACTATCCAGGAAGTGACAGTGTCTAGGAAAAAATGTAAGATATTTAGTATGTTCTTTTGTAGGAATGCTAAAGAAACAAATATGTAAAGCCTTTGCTGTCTGTCATTTCTGCAGAACTGTAGCATAATATCATTTTTACAAGAAAGGAGTTTGAATTCAACATTACTCATTGCATTTTTCATTAAGCTCATAATGCGTTTTCATGAGAAGGTAAAAATGGAACTTTTTTTGATCTCAGTATGTCTTTTTTTCTATCTACTGGAATTTAATAAAAGCACTAAACATGAGCTAAAGTCCATCCCTCTTTATGATTGTATTTAAGATAAATTCAAATTCCATACTTCAGTAAAACCCAGTCATAAAACCAATTTCAGTAATACCTATTTTTTACATGGCCATTTTCATCAGTGGGTTTCAAAATGCCTTACAATGAGCAGTCATTATTCTTATTTCACAAAAGGGAAAAAGGAGTGAAGTGACTTGCTCAGAAGGCCCTGAGCTGAGTTGTGTGTAGGGCCTAGGCATCTTGAATCTCACTCTGGCCATAGTGGTACATCTGAACACTCTCATGACAGCCATATTTTATTTTTAACTACCTACATGTAACCTCTTTCACCTGGCCACACAAATAAAATTCAGTGCTACTAATGAGGGTAAATAGGTTAAAACAATTGACAATGATGTACTACATTTCTTTAATGCCTTTCATATTAAGGGGAATTATTTACCTAATTTTCTACGAACATGAGATATACATTTTCTAGAGTTACAATGGGAAAGCAGGATGCCTTTATTACAGTGTTATCACTTAGCAGCTGCAGGGCGCTGTGATATTGCCCGACTCCTCCACTGTTGGGTAGCTGAGAGCATGCCCTGCGTGCGGGAGTAGGGAGGGCCTGTGGCCTCCTCAGGACCCCCTGGAAATCACTGCGTGCACTTACGTATATGGAATCTGGGTTGCTTAAAAACCCTCTTACAGTTTTGTTTTCCAAGTGGTCAAACTAATGGACTTATTCATCCGTAACACAAGGAGATTTTGCAGCTGTAGCGGAGGAAAACCTCTTCAGTGGATAGCTTGTACTGGTTCTCAGATACACACATGGATTTGAGGTCATATGCATATACCTTAAAGTTTAGTTTCTGAATGGAGAAAAAATTAAATATTTTGGGCAATACTTCCTCTCATCCCCACCCATGGTTAGCTAGAATTATGCTGGCAGAATTGGTTTGGTTTAAACTGAATCTTTAACAAAAAAAAAATCACACTCTTAGACAGCATTACCTAGAATTTCCACCTGGAATAAGAAGAGGATTTTAATGACAGAGACAGGAATCCAGCAGGTGGCATCAGTGAATACTATAAAAAAGAAACGATTGGCAACAGCAACATCCCTGCGAATGTGACCCCTTACTTCCAATGTCTGAAGGGCAGTTTTTTGAATGGAACAAAACATGCTGACATACGAAAACACTATTATGATGAAGGCTAGCAGGTTCACACCTATGGGGAAACAAGATTCAAAGCAAAAGGCATTAAAATGGTATTCTCTCCCCTCTCTCCCACCACTTTTCTGTTTCATTCTCTTCTGTAATTTTATTGTAATTTTTAACCAATAAACATTAATAGATACCAATTTTATGTTAGAAATGGATCCTAAATATTGTCAAGAGTCACACAGCCTACTCACATGCCACGTGTTCCCATCTGTTACACAGTGAGATGTGAATAAGTTGTAAGGAGTTACTATAGAAACAGTTAATGCACGGTGTGGGTGGGCTCATGATTCCACAGAGAGCTGATCTCTTGGCTAGCAATGCTGCAATAAATCTGAAACAAAAAGTTCCTGTAGGACTCTCTCACAGTAATGAAAGAATGACATATTCCCTATCAAAGTGACAAACCCATCTGAAGCATATGTTGATATCAGATTGGCTTCTTCAGTTTTGTAAAAATATCCATCCCAAATTACTGGTGGAAGAATATATGCAAAATGAGCTGTGCAGCTTGGGTTTTAAGAATCACCCTACACTGTGTTTCAGAACAGGACTTTCGACCATTCATCAAATGGCAGCTCCCATTTGTCAAATATAAAATGGTCTTCAATAAATAGCTGGTAGCCATTGGTGGAGCCATTTATGTCAAAATCCTAGCACCTGAAAACAGGCTGTTACTTAGAAGTATGGATTAAAATAAACAAAACAAATTGAAAAGTATAACAATAATTTTACTTATGGATGGGAAATTGCTACTTGAATCTCATTTGACATACCGATTGCCTTCTTTACTTTCTATTCAATATAATTCTAAACAAAAACCAGTTTTATCTTTTGGTGTGTAGGGATTTTTGCCTTTCTGATATCAAGAGACAAAACCAGCAATAATGGTTAAATGTGTATATATTGGCTACATAACCCACATGGCTCAGCAAATACGGGTCACAGAGAAGATCGTTTTATAGCATTTTGAATAGTTCTCAGTTTTTGCTGTGAGTGAGTGCTCTGAAGCTGAACATAACCAGTTCATACGTATTTTAGGCTGGAGTTTCTGCTTTTTATTGTGTTTATTTCGAGTTTATTTTATATATTTGATCAGTCATTATTCTGTGCCACTATAATGCACATAAAGCTATACTTTTAAAATTTCAGCCCATATTATTTAGATTATCTCAGTTTGCTGCAACAGAATAAAGACGATTCTGAGTGGTAGTTGAAGGCTGCTGATTTTACTAATTTTTTAAAACAATAAGTTTTCAAACCATTGTGCTGTGCACACGGTACAGCTAAGTAATTGTATGACCTCACTGTTGTTATCCAAATTCTCTTCAATGTCTTCTCCTCTTCTTTGTTACACTCATTTGTGTTTTGTTAAAACTAAATGCTAAACTCTTCATATGACAGACCCCTGTAAGTGTCTGTGCAGCCAGCACCCAGCAGATGAGGCTGCGGTCCTGTTGTGTGCCTTTGGAAAGTATTACAATATGAACAGTAATAGTGTAATGAGTAATTATAAGCTGATAAAAATTAAACTTACCAGGAAAAATACCAAGAGAATACCCATTGCCTCCAATTTCTTCTATTTGATCAGAATTCAATGGGTAACAAACACTATTTTTCCCATAATAATTTCCAAAAAAGTCCTCATTCCAAAATGGGATTATTGCTAAGAAAAATCCAGCAATCCATATAGATGTAAGAATCACTATTGTCTGCTGCTTTCCAGGTTGGATATTTCTGAAGGGAAAGACAATCACTAAATACTTTTGCAAGGTCAGAAATGTCAACAAAAGGCCAGAGACCTCTGTAGAGAGCGTGGTGATGAACCCCATGATATGACATGGTAAACTTTCCATCCACAGCACAGCTAATTTTTTATACTGTCCACGGTATTTAACATCAAGAACTTCAATGAAGAACAAATACACCTCCATTAGACAATCAGCACCTATTTAAGAAACAGATTTTACAGTTTACTGAAAATAGCAATGAAATGCTTCATGTATAGTATACTTCTATGCGTAGCCAAACTCTGGTATACAAAAATACGTTAACCCTGTGTTTGTGGCATCAGAATTCACGTGCTATGGGGCTACGTGTACCCTAGTCACAGATAGGACAGTGGAAGCTGGTGTGAGGATGTGGGGAGAGGAAGTGTTGCCTAATGGGACTTCCATGAGCACGCAATAATTTGGGGTAAAACTCCCTGGCTGTAGCCAGCACTGCAGCTTTTGTTGACAGCAGGGTGCTGAACTCCTTCGCTGGCTGTATTTGGCACATAAGCGTGCAGCCCTGGAGTGCTCCTGTAGCAGAGTGCGGGCAGCACTCATGGTTCAGACATTACAGTGGCAGAGTGTAAGGCAGGAGCAAACTGGAAGAGTCTCAGGCAGAGTGCAGGGGACCGGACAGGTTTATGGCTCTATCATAAATACACAGAAGATTTCAGACACCTTGCCAGGGATTCACCTCTCCTAATTTCACACGTCCACAATATGTATCTACTAACAAGGTGAATTTATTTTACCTGACTTCAGCCATTTACAAACCTGAGGATCTAAGCCAGTCATGCCTTGGCTGTTTTCACAGTTAGTGAAGTCAATAGATACTTCTGGGACATGATTCATCTGGCCTATTTTAAATAACTTTTTTAGAATTAGATAAATTGCATCTTCCACTGACTACAAAGAGAGCTCAAGGTGACTAGTTCATATATACACACTGCATTTTAAGCATCTTAAGTCAGGCAAAATAAAACCTTTCCTGTGTAAAGTTAACATACAGCCAGAAAGTAGAGTTTATAGGCTTGGCCTGCTTGAACCAAGAGAGAGATATTAACCTGGAAGTAGTAATAGGTCCCTTATCTTTTTAAAGAGTTAATCGCCAGAGAACAGTATCACGCTATCACATCACAAACTTGCAATGAAGTAGGTCTCAGTAACAGCAAGTCTGAATTTGGCCTACATTATTATTGGCTCCAGGGCTCTTAATCTGAAAATGACTGCTGGACAAAATCCTGTGCAACCCTTTGGAAGTAACTGCATTTTCTGGATAATTATAAAATATTCAATTCAAAAATCACAGAAGTTTTTATTAGTTTCTGTGTCAAAAAAAGAATATGATGATTTGACACATCACACAATAAGTACAAACAGTACGTAGTCTAATGCTAACTAGCTTGGGCATAATCGTTAATGCAAAATGAAGAGTAATAATTAATAACGTAAAATGTTTAAGCTCCCTAGGCTCTTTGCATACATCTTAACTATCTGAAGTTAAGGAACTGAATGACCTTAGTTCTTTTGTTATACTCCTTTTTATTTAGAATATAGGAAAATGGTGCAAAAATAGATAATAATGCATAGCTTACTAAAATTTTGATACCAGTATAGTCACTTACATTCTTATCTATAAGGCAGATTGAAGATACTGGAATATACACAATATTATATATTATACTATACATATTATATAATATATAGTATTGGAGCATATATAACATTATATATCTCATCAGTTTATTATAAGCACCTTTGGTATATACTTACAACACAAAATTTTGATAGATAAGGTATGCGTCTTGTTTTCTGCTTTGATAAATGATCTCATTCCAATGAAAAAAGGATTTCCAAAACATGTAATACAAGCTATGACCCACACAAATACATTGTAAGAACATTGTTAGCTAAGAGATCCTCAACTGGTGTCAATCCATTAATGGTGTGCATATTCGCACATGGAGAGCACAGGAGCAATACCTGAACTTTTTGAAGTAGCTGAAAGTAAAGAAAGGAACATGTAATACAGCTGGTCAAATAAAAGCCAGTGTCACAGTTATATATCAGTTATGCGATCAAGTGCAAGGAATTGGAAGAGAAGAAACTTTAACAAAACCATTCATATAACAGGCATGATGTGAGAGGCATTTAATCAAGGAAGGATTTATTGAGGAGGAGCTTAGGAAGTTTATAGCAGCTCATATCCTTTTGGTCCTCAGTAATGAGGCTTAGCTATAATGGTTGTGGTTGCAACTGCTTCTGACTTCCTTCAGGTCAGCATAATATGTAAGTAAAGCATTGCTGTTGGTTCATTCCTGGCATGAGAGGAATGGTCAGTTTTGTTTTCACCAGCCTTTTAAGGACTTTGCTACTCTTAATTTGTTGGTGGTGCGTTCAGGCTACTGTGCTTCATGCTAAGGTGCTTAAGAAGCAGATCTTTTATGACCCCTTGGCAGAAGGATTTTGCCTACATTAACAGATTGTGGAATGTCTGTGGAATGACTTAAAGTTGGTAATGAACATTTAAGAATCTCAGTGTATCAAATCTTAAGTGTCCTAATTCCCTGACCATTATTTGAGTATAGTCCTCTGTTTCAGTGGAAGTGCATTCATAAAGAAGGCTTGTGGGATAGGATATAAAGGCTCTAATACAGTAAAAACCAACAAGAACATGGTTCTTTTAAAATGTGTCTTTACATCCCATTGATTTCTGCAAGGTTTAAACATATAGTTTAGTATTGTCTGAGTACTTAGATTTAAGGATGTCTAACATTAAGTCTGTCTATAAATGATGCATTTTTATACTGGGAAACTGCTGCATAGTGACTCAGTGTTAAAGACAAAAAAGAATAAAAAATCAAACAGTTAATCCCATGCTTGTATTTATCTATAGTTCAAAAACTTCTCATTTTATTTGTGAAATGGTGTTGATGAATAATAAAAAAGAATATAAAAAATAAAAACACGAAGGGTGGATCTGCAAGTAAAATTCAAATGTGATATAACTGAAATATATGAACAATTATATATCAAATTTTGCATACTGGCATGGTCTTATTGATTTTATCCACCCTCTGCTGGTAGGTAAGGGCATGGACAGGAGCTGATTCATTTTTTATTTTTCAAGAAGTAGTATAAAGAATGGTAAACAGAGCATAATATGAGGTCTTTAGAAATAAAGTCAGAAAGAGCACTGTACAGTTGATCAAGATGCTTATTCATTGTGTAGAAGAAGTAAATATTTATATTTGGGAGTGATTTTATACTGAAGACCAAAATCAAACAAAAAAAGAAAAAAAGAAGCTTAAGATTTATCATCAAGAATGACTTTTTAACTATTACTTTGGAAAGATGAAAGACATTTGAGTATATAGCATCACTGGCATTAACTGCAAAAATATGGCACTCCAAAAGCCCTTTGCCTTAAATGAGGGACTAAAGTTCAGAGGCACCTAGTATTACTGACATGTGGCTGTGGCATACTATGAAAGAGCAAGGCATGTTTTATGATAGCAAAGTAAAATGGCTATGTAGCACACATTTTATCTTCTCTATAAACCTATGTGGCTTTTATTCATGTCCAAAATATAAGCACTTTTCTATTTCTAAACTCATTTCCCATTTTGGTGCACTTCAATGAGATTTTCTACTTCTGCCTGCTGGCCTTAAGGCTACAGTATCTCCAAGCAAGTGAGCAGGATTGCATTTATTCTATTTCATTCAGAAAAAAAAACATGCAATGGGCAGAAAAAGAAGTGATGTGATACGATGCAGAAATGAGGAAACTAAATGAGGGGCATGTTTCCTTTTTCCTGTTTTTTTTTAAAATAGTGAAACATTTAATCTGTTGGTGAGGAAATTGGGCTCCTAGTTGACGTAATATGGAAAAGCAATGCATCAGAATTGTTTTACACATTTTTAAATGGTAAAAATATCACGGTGTCTTCTTTTATTCTGCATACATACATGTGGGAGAGGTTCTTCATATGTTGAAACATTCTTGTATTTATATTTGGAATCTCAATCATTTCCAGGTCTCTGGAAAATATGTAATGTCATGATCTGTAAACAAATTGTATGAAACAGGGCTGTCTGTTGTTATCACATCTTGAATTACACAAACAAGTATTTTTCTTAAATCACAGGTTTCAAAGAAACTCCTTTATGGCAAAATCCACAGTAAGAATGATCCTACTACTTTCCATCACATAGAGCTTTTTAATGAAAGATTGTATCATAGTGTGGCAGACAGATGAGTGAACTTTTGCCTTAAACATTTCTTGGTACATAAGGTGCAAGCAAACCATAACCCTGAACAAGCCATCTGTCCCCGGCGGAAACAGGACTAAGCTGCTGCGACCCCTGAAATGGTCTCCCTGCGACCACCCAGGACACACCGAGCCTGCGCTGAACCAGACCACGATCGGGCAGAGACTTTGGGACCTGGACTGTAAATTATTGCCGCTTAGCACAACTTCTATAAAGCCTTAGGCCGCACTCCCTGGTTCAGTGAGAAAGGGCCCCAGAGCTGGTGCAGGCTGGAAAGATAAGGGAGTTAACAAGCAATCTGCATTCCTATGCTTCACACTCTGGGAGGGAGGATGTCAAGGCTTTGCAGGGCCTTGAGAGACAAGGGCGGGCAGAAACCGCAACAGTAAAGATAAGGGAGAAAAACGGCCTGCCTAGGAACAACGATGAGACCCAATAAGAAGCAGGAGACCCCAGACCTAAAAATTACTATTGGTCTGAACTACCATGTGAGGGGTGGGAAACTTAATTTGAAAAAGCTGTAATTGCCCAGGGATTTCTTTGTTCGGGGTCCCTCTTTGGAGGCACCCAACTTGAGCTGTAACTACTGCACGCGTGTCATTACAATTTATTTATTTAATTTGCCTTGATTTGGCTCCGAACTTTTCAGTGGGAACCTAGGGTTGGACCCTGCTCAAGTTGTAATTACTGCACGCGCATCGCTAAAATTCACACCCAGGGCGAAAAGGACCAACGGGATGCCGCTGGATGCATGGGTGGTGATCTCTCTCTCTCTCTCTCTCTCTCTCTCTGTCTCTCTCCCCTCCCCTTCGCCTTTCCCCACCTTTTTTCCCCACTTCGTGGAAAATAAAGTTAAAAGGTTGTACGAATTTGAACTGTTTTAGCATCTTAATCTCGTCCTTGGCATCGTAATGAAACCCCCCCGATATTGGATTGGGACACATAGGGATATGTGATCAGCCTGAACTCCCTTTTTAGTTATGCTGTTCAACAACCAATGCAATATCTATTAACAGAAACACAAGAAGTGAGTTGCAGGGGCAGTTTTTTGGTTTCTTTCCTCAGGTGCTGAGCTCAGCTGCTCACAACTCCCAAGAGTGCTAGAGAAGCACATAAAGAACAGAAGAACATAATAAAGGGCAGATGTGGCATGTTCACAGCAGATGCAGACTGCCTTACACAAGGCAAAAGAAATGCTGAGAAATGTTGAGCACTCAGAAATGTTAGTATGGAGCGCCATGAGGCAACCCGCTTTGCCCATGGAGCATGCCAACAGGAAAGCACAGGGCGCGAGGTGCAAGGCAAGCAATCAGAGGGCACCTCTAAGTGGAAAAGTTATACAGGGTTTTGTTTCTGTTTTGCTGTAATACAGACAAGAACAGGACAGAAATGGGTGTATGTCACTATCTGAATAGATCCTGAAGAAATGCTAGCGGCAGTCAAAAAGAACAAAGAAAACGAAATAGTGTAGAAATATAGCCCTCCTCCTGCCTGTGACAAGGACTTCCATGGGACTTGCTGACTAGGGAGGACACACACTCCATACTGGGAGCATATCTTCATTCTGCAACATCCCAAAAGAGGTTCAGTCTACAAATTCAGTGTCAGGAGTGCATATGCTGTGAGGATTAACAAACCCGGTAAGGCCAGAAACAGCAACACAACTTCATTATTTAATATATTTGGCTATAATGGAAAAAATAAAGAAGCCATTTGAATAGATCATTTTATTAGCTGTGATACAAACAGGCAAAGAATAAGTGAAGTGACCTACAGCCACCTGACAGAGATGAAAAGGCATACAGAAACCTACTATATTGAGTGTGTCCATTCAGTACAGGCACTGGTATACTGGTCTGCAGCTTACTGTTTTCACCTCTCCAGTTGGACAATAACTTTTCAAGAGATTATGTTATCTGCACTGATGACATTTCAGAAAAAAAGTGCATGAAATACTAGAAGTGTGGACAGGATCTGAAATCTTGCCAAGGATGTTCTAGTAACATAAAAACCAAAAACCTAACTGTTCTATTCATAAGATGGTGCTGGCATAACCTGAAATTTATCCACAGCAACAGCAAGACAGTGTATAAATGATATACTTTGATCATATTTTAGAAGAGGGAATTATCACATATGAACCAAAAAGAAAAAAAAAAGCAAAATTAGAAAGTCAAGTGATATGTTTAGAAGCAAGGCACTGAGGTTGTCAGATTCATTTGGAATGAATGTGAAAGAAGAAAAGTAACCCATTCCAAAGAAAATGCATCCACAATTCCAAATATGGTTTGGAAGGAACACCTTAGTCTGGTAGGATGATAAAGAAAAGGCTGAATTTAATGGCACCAATAGAAGAAATGAGTAACAGCTTCTGCATTTGTGAAGAATACTAGAAACAGAACTGCAAGGAGCCTGTGACAATTGTGACAATGCATGTAGCACCTAGCAAGGCCTTATAACCAACAGAGTGTTATTGTTATGGTGGTGTCAAGAAGACCATAGGAATGCTCATGTCAGATATAAGAAAAGATTAAACCCCAAGCTATAAACCTCAGAAAAACTGTGGCCATAGGGTAGACATGCATTTGAAACCTAATCCAGGGCCAAGAATCCCTATATTTCCAAAAATAGGAATCTATATTTTGACCTATCTATAGGTCAAAATATCTATATGTCAAATATCTATATGTCAAATATCCATAGATATTTGACATATCTATAGGTCAAGACCTAGTAGATAATCCTGCCTCAGCTATTCCCAGCAGCCACTGAAGACACCTTATGAAATTAAGGTTGCTTTATTAAGGCTCTTGTTAATGTAGTTAGAGAAACTGGTGTGTTGTTTGTTTCAGCTCTAGGAAGCTACAGGGGAGATTCTGTTGCACAAGAATTTCAAACTTTGTTTGAGGATTAGATTGAGATTTGGTTTGGCTCTTGTTCTGGCCTAAACCAAGTGACATTGTTTCACTTCTTTTCATGAGATTTTGACTTTAAAAATTCTGGGTTTGGATTATATACTGTCTATCCCATGAAATAAAAATGCCTGTCATCCTGTCAACATGGCTTCTGGAAAAATCAATGGTTGCTGAGATTACTTTGTCCTGGTTAATTCTAGCCCCATTAGATTTTTTGGAGGTTGGCACCATGTCTGTCTTATATTCTTTGTTCCTGTATTGTGTGTTCTGAACAGAATACACAGATCAGACAATAATTTTGACAGGCAGGCAGGTGGTACTATTACATTGGCAGTAACATATCTATCACAGTTAATGTGCTCTCAGATTAAAAATAACTGCACTTTTCCTAGCTGGTCAAGGTTTATATAGCAGCAGAGCACATCCCATCAGTATTTCAAAACAATGTCCTGTCTTACTCTCATTACTCCCTTGCCCTGTGGAGGCTTATGGGCTGGAATATTGATAGTAACAGATACATTTGCTGCATTAATTCTGTGAATAATAATGAGACAAAAGGCTGTAATGCACTTCAAAAAGAATCTAAAAGGAAAAGTTAATCTGGTGCAGGTGCCACATGGTTGATTCAGTTATCTATCAAGAGTAATTTAAGTTCATGGAGTATGTGAGATATCCATGTGGAGCTGGCTGGTACAATACAAGACCTGGAGGAGGCCTGTGGCCTCCTTGAGGAGCAGCTGATGGCTGTGTGAGATAGATATCCAAGGGCACCTCGAATGACACCAGGCACCCACACGTGGGCAGCTGAACAAGCCAGTGGTCAACACAGTCAGTGAGATCTGGAGAACAATTCATCTCAGCGTAGACTGGCTTTTGGTTAGCTGAATCACTCTCCAGACTGTTTTGACTAGAGCTTGATTCACTTACCCGATCATAGTTGTCTAGTACTATCTGACATGTCCTGTGGTATCTGAGATGTCTGTGTGGGCAGGCAGATATGACACAGGACCTATGAGAGACCAAAGCCTTCCTGGACTGGCAACTGGAGGCCAGGTAAAATACCTTAGGGATATCACACAGCACTAGGCATCTGGCCTGTGGCACTAAGCTGATCTCCTAAATTTCCTCTTGCTATAATGGGAGCCTAAGATACCTTGCTACGCTTGGGCATTTATATATAGGGGTCTACAAAGAGGAGCTGAATACCCTGTATGTTGACTTCCTCACATACTTAAACACCATCAGTGTTTTTCACTGTGTGGCACAGGAGACAAATATCAAACAATGCAATGCAGGAAAGCTATTAAGAACAATTTATGCGTAATATCATCTCCATTTTGAATTATCTGAGTATTTCCAGTGAAAACCTGACTTTTGCTCAAAGAACATTTTGAACATTCATATTAATTCAAACTGTTTCTCCTTGCTTAATAAAAAGTGGAGTGAATTGAGGCTTAGGTATTAAAAAACAACAGTTGGTTCTTCCTTTGAACAGATTTTCAAGAAAAGGTATATAGCACAGGATGGCGGTTAATCTTAAAAAAGATGATATGCTCTTACTTTATGTAAAATACTTAGTTTAAAAAAATGAAGTGGCTGAATCATCAGTCCTGTGGAGTCATTATTTTATGAACCACCTCAGAGAAAAGTGCACTGAGGTTCTAAAATACTTTTTACTATTTATTTATGTCCTTCTCATCTGCCCAAGTACCCTAGCTGTGATTGTTATATAATTTGTTCTTTTTTAATGCATTTTGATTGCTCCTAGGCTCACCATTTGCGAACAACAGTAAAATTTAGTGAACTGTATGGCTGTAAATTGTGCATTTGGGCCTGCTACCTCAGTGTGTTGAGCACTCCTGTAAGAACAGAAACTAAAAGTATATCCAGCATCTCATAAAATGATGATCAATACTTCACATGCCCTCACATTCCTTCACATGCCTGATATTATTTAGTGTACTATGTTAGTAAAATATTTCAATTTTTACTTACAATGACTGAAGTTGCTGAAGATTTTCAAACTGATCCTGATAGAGGTGAGAAAGTGGATTGAAAGACGTTGCTAAAAGAAATCAAAACTGTTTCTTACTTCAAGAAAAAAAGGCAAGCTAAATTATATTCTAAAATTCAATGAGGAACTCTCATTTATAACTTACACCTTTTGTAAATACTTCAGGTCTTTAAAATCATAATGTGGTAATTCTCTAATCAAGTTGCTGGACAGATCCCTGGGAGAAATACAGACAACAAAAGCAATCAGTTTCATTATAGGTGATCCACTCATCCATTTCAGCACAGAAAACCGAAGAACTCTAAGACACAAATTTTCTCTGTTTTTATAGGGAAGGAGGCATGATATCTCACTTAACATTTTAATAGCATAAAAACTATCCTTTATCATTACTTCACTTCATCCAATACTTTCTTGCTCTAATCTTACACGTAAGTCACTTTGAAGCCAGCCACTACAGTCACTGATGTCTGGTGATTGCTAAACATGGGTCGTCTAGCTCTGATTCATCATAACTAGTTCAGCTGAGGTATCTAATTTTGGAACCCGATTGCCCAAGGGTTCCTCTATAATTTATGAACTTAATCATTGTTGAGAGGTGAGATGAAACAAGTCATAATTACATAGATGTGGAGTTTTCTCATTTAATATAGGTAGAATATGGAAAAACAAAACAAAACAAAATCAAAAATCTCTCGGTAAATTCAGCACTGAAGATTGGCATTAGTGAATGACCTATTCATTTCCTGGGAGTTTCAGTGCCTTTAACAAGGCACATCAGTTATCATCCTCCTTTAACAGCTAGTAACAGCCAGTTTCAGTCACTCACGTCATTGCAGTCACTGACAGCTCCCTTTCTCCTTTAAGCTTTCTCTTCTTTTTTAGGTTTCTACACCTTCTGCAGCCTTTTTATGTTTCTGCCTAGACATGTCATGCCAGATAACGAGGTAACCAAACCCCAGATGCTGTGTGACTACTTTATATGCAGATGAAGCTGATGCATACATGTTTATTCCTGCAGAGGGGAAGTGGCAGTCTCAGATCTTAATTTAAGTGCCTAAATTCCCCAGACAGCTGATGGGAAGAGATTGGTTCACCTCCAAAGCACAGAAGGACTGCATGGGTGCCCTACATATCCTTCTGTAGGCTTTACAGGGAATCTGGGTATCCACAGCGAGTGATCCAAAAGAAGTTAAAAGTGTAGCACTGGCTCCAGAGGACCCAAATGAAGCTGGGCTACTCTAAGTGTGGAAAAACCATACGCCCAGAAGAGAGGGAGCCTGATTCTCACCCAGATGCAGAGGGACCTTGTTTTTCAGTCCATGTGTTTTGGACTGTGTCTGTTGTAAATAACAAGAGGTCTTAAAATCAGAACTGTAAGGTTCTTCTCTCCCCAGTGTTGCCCTACTACTACCTGTAGCTCCCCCTTGCCCAGTATATTTCTGGCCTTGTGCCTGTGATTCTGCATGGCCTCCTGGGCCTGCTTTAATGGGAAAGGTGAAATACACTCACAAATTACAGATATTTAATAGCTCAAACTCTATAATATAAAAATAGATTTTCGAAAACTCACAGTTCACCCAAATCTTTTAATGAGGAAAAGGTATTTGCAGGCACCAAGTGAATTTGATTTCCATGAAGAAACGTGTAAAGTAAAATATATATTAGAATAAGTATTTAATGATTCCCTTTAATATAGAGTACTAATTTCATGTTTCAGTATGACTGCTTAGCTTTTTACTTTTCCTAGCTGTATTGGAAGTTACATAGGACCCTAGTTAATTTTTACAAGCTGTAACAGGGTCTATTATTGCAGTCAGTGTAAAAGAAGGCTAACACAGGGCTAAGTAGTTAAGCAGAACTTTCCTTAACTTTAATAAAAAGTAAGCAATAAGTAATAAGTAACAATTAAAAGAGCAATAAGAAATTTTATTTGATTAAAGGCCCTGTGATTGGCTGTCGAGACAGAAATTTTACATGTTCAAATTTAGATTTTTTGCTCTTGTTCTGGCTGAATTTCATACAATCCCAGTTTAGGGAATTCTGTTTCCTCACTGATAAAACATCACATATATAACACCAAGGAACATTTTGTATTTCTTAATCTGCAGAATTTTTTCTTCATGAACATGATCCTCCTTCAATCTCTGCTTATCCTGTCCTGTGTAATTATACAAGGATATAGCTAAATTTAAAAATGTTATGTTATTAAAAATGCTAAAAATGTTATTACCATATACCAATATATTTAATTTTATGAGGAACAAGATTTCTTGCTCTGGACATGGGGAAAGCACACTCTGAAGGAGGTACTGGTTCAACAACAACAAAAAATATCTGCCGGTTGAGATATAAATACTCTATATTGTTTCTGCTTTGTTATCGAAACACAAATAAAAGGACTTAGCGGAGTTTAAAAGCACTCTGGAACTCACAATCTGATCACATGGCAGAACTAATACAATATGACTCTTTTGTTTATTGGAACAAGTGATATCATGACAATTGCCAAAAAGTTCCACACAATAATTTAAATAATTATAAAGAATACCTCCTTGACAAAAGCACAACTATTTTGATTAGACTTCATAAATTGAGACAAATCCTGTGTTGAGCTTTGTGAGTCACACATATTGAAAAGGTTTTATTGCTTTATTTTTATACTTTTTTTTTTAACCTACAATACAGTGAGTGGGTCACATTCCAGGAAAGTGGTATTAGTTAAGGCCTTAATATGATTGCCTTCAAAATCCCTAAATAACAATAAGCAAATAGTTTTATTCACAGGTTGTATAGTAATTTCAAAAGAGGGAGTTTAAGCTCTGGGCTCATCTTGGTTTTTTTGGATCTTCCTTTATTTATTTCTTCCCAGATTAGCCCCAGTTTATTACCTGGTTTCAGAACATGAAGGTAAATATCAAACAAAGCAAATTATGCCTTTTTCTTTGTTGTGATTTTGTTTCTGTTTATGGCCCAGCTCACCAACCCATTCCCTCCTCCTGCCCCACTGTCCCCCTATTTCAGCAATAATAGGCCTATACCTGTGGCATTTCTTAAGTGTAGTTTGCATACAGGGAAAAATAGAGAACACTAGGTGGGGATTTTACATTTAATTTTTTGTTCTTTTTCTTAGAATGAAGTAATATTTTAATATATAAAAGAATGTTACATTGTTACTACTTCTGATGCACAGACTTTGAGGGAAAGCTAATTCAGGCAGAACATTTTGTTCCTGGTTTTACCGTGCCTGCTTGGAGGAAGCTCTCAGGGCAGAATAGATTCTCAAGAGCTGGGGTATAGATTATGACTAATAAAAAGGCAATTGTGCACCTGCTTTTTGTGATTGCCCCAGGTATTATGCTAGTATGTGCATATATATGATATATACCTACACATGCATATCCTGGTACATGCTGGTATTTAGAAATGCCAACATTGCTATTTTGAATTCCTGGTGCTCCCTATTCCATCTGATTTTACTTTGAAGAAAGTTCTGATACAATTGTTCCAGGTGGGATTTCAATATATATTTATATCGTAGTCCATTGTAACGTATGTCTGTATATCCTGAGTTACTTAGGATAAACATATATTTGCAGTAACTGATGTTGTTTTCATTGGAAAACTAAAGTGAAAGACAGAATTTTTCTAAATGCATGAGAATCATGAGAACAAGAAGCAGCTCTAAAGATTTATGTTGGCAGATAATTGATATTTTTCAGATCATCATTTGAAACAGTGGAGTTCAACTTTCAAGATTATACTTTTTAGATTGTCACACCTTTGAAAGTGGTGTGGTCTCACAGCATAAACAAATGCAGATTTTTTATCTTCCCAGAAAAGATATATTTATTTATCAAAGGCAACTTTTGCATAATTTACTTACATCCAGTTAATAGGAGGTATTTGAGTACAGATTTTCTTGGGAAGAGACTCAAGTGAATTGTTTATGATTGACCTTCATAAAACAAAACATGATTAGAAAACAAGACATTTTATCATACTTTATAACAAAATATGCAAGTATAACAAAGATATGAAAATGTAAGCTTTTGAGAAAAGCAGCTGGGATTAGGTTTAGTTACATTACTTTAAAATTTGAGGTAAATTTAGATTTTATAGAAGCTACACAAGAAACAAGATTTCTTAAGTTGACAGTAAAAAAACATATTATATTATCTTTTGATGCTAGCTTATTAATGTGTTTTATTTATAAGCAATGATTACATTGAATGACTGAGAAAGGTGCTAAACTGACCAGCTTGAAAAAATTTGTCCATTGAATAATTTACATTCTCAGTACTAACACTGTGGGTTTCCCACACACTGTATGACCTTCTTCAACCCATTTCCGGTGGGAACAGGTAAGGGTGGAAAGTTCCTCCCTCATTTGTTTCAGTGCTTGCTCTGCCAGGAGTCTGTTCTGAAGGCTGCTGGAGCCAGCTGTGAGGACAGCCACCGCCTACCAGAAACTTGGCTGAGATAGTTGACTCATTGGATCGTTAGGCACAAAGCTTTTCATCTCCTCTGCCCTGAATCAACAGATTAGTAGTGAAATCTTTGTTTTCCATTAGCAAAACCCATTTATCTCCCCGGATAAAGAGCTGTTACGTTTTCTAAGAAACTGAGATCATACTTTTCAGGTGCCAGTTTACTTCATGAGGATGGTGGAAAGAGCTTATAGGACTTCCTACATATGATAAGCTCCACCTGATGTTGATTTTTGTGTTACAGTCATCATAGCAGTATCTGTGTGGAGAACTGTCTAAGTGCCTAAATACTATTTCTGTTTTCTAAAAGGGTAGGATAGTTTTTTCTCCTGGTTATACCCAAGAATTTTCAGTTAAGATCATAAGTTTCTGGTAGGCATTCTGAGAAAGGATTTATGGCTGTAAACAGTTTCACAACTTCAGGGATGTACTTTAGGTTTAACAGAAGCATAATAAAGATTGTCATAGCATGAAAGATGCATAGGAGAAATCCAAATCTGAATTCAGACTATTTAAGAATGGGGAGTTGAGAGATGCAATTCATTCACGAAGATGTTAGAAAGTTTTAGCAAAAAAAAAAAAAAAAAAAAAAAAAAAAAGAACTTAGAGGAAAAAAAGAAAGAAAAGAAAGCTACTTGGAGATTGAACAATACTAATATGAAAATGTGCAAGAGTAATACTTACAGAAATAACAAAGATGTTAGCCCTGTAAATAACTGCTTTGAAATTTTCCCTATTGGGTTATAATTCAGAATTCTGGAAAGAAATAATAATTTATTACATCAACAATAATATAAAAAACAATGAAAAAACAGCTCAGATAAACAAGTCATGAGGAAGCTAAATGACTGCTTCTCCTCTGCAGTTCCAAAATAACTAGACCTAGATATTATTTCCAGAAATTAAAATGTAGTCTCTGTAACAATGATAAGGAGTTGCAAGTTGTGGTAGTCATTCACAAGCTTTTGTGAAGAGAGACATTTACAAACATAGATTTACTGCCTTGTTCCTTCCTTTTCAGATAAATAGCATATACGTACATTATCAGTGATGAGGAGTTCTTTTACAAATGAAGAGGAAACCAGTACTCACAGCCATTTCAGTCAATTTGTGTAGATCTCTGAATACTCCAGGTTTCAAACTAGTGATACAGTTATGACTGAGATATCTGTTGAAAAGAATATAATGCTGAAACTAAAATAATACTGTCTAAAAACTGACAGTCAAACTTTAACGGGAGGGAGCAGAAAGCTTTCAGACAATTGATGAGAACAACCAGAAAGATAGAGGAACTATGGCAGGCAATGTTTGATTTTAGAATGTTGACTGCAAACATTTTAAGGTTTCTAGGCTGTCTGTTACTGCCGGGGCAATAGCACTTGACTTAATCTTTCTAATATTTTGTATTTAGAATGATAGTGGGTAAAGCATCAGAAAAATGTGCTTTTATGAATAGTTTTGGATTGCAGAGGTTTTTTTGCTATGATTCAATGAACAACCTTTGCCTAGGTCTTAAACATGCCCTTTTTAGAGTAAGACAGACATAATAAAAATGCTTTGGGTTTACATACACTAATCTATCAAAATGCCAATAACTACTTTTTATTCAAAACTTGATAAGGAACCTGAAAAATTAGCCTGATTTTCAAAGGCACTGAGTTTGTATCAGCTGTTGGAAGTAGCAGAGGTACCTGGATTTTGATACTGCTTAATAATGATTTAAAAAAATATGGCCAATATGTTTTGTGAATATCAACTACTGAGGCTCTGTCAGGTAAACTTACTAAATGAAGTTTATGATGGGTGAACAATGGTATGAAAAGAAGTTCAGTGATTTGTCTTTGCCCCAAAGTACAAGTAGAGTAACAGTAGGAGTAAAAATCTGCGAAGTGCTTACTTCTAACATATTTCTCAAGCTACTGGATTATGTGGAATAGTGATTGAATGAGCGTTTGAAGGGCTGAAGTGTAGATGCAATTTACTCTTTTTACCCTCTGTGATACCCTAGAGGCAAACAATTATATGAAAAGGCAAAATATAGAAATATTGTACTCACAACTTCTGAAGCTTGTATAGTCCAAAGAATGCTTTCCTTGATACTGTTTGAATGCAATTATGCTGTAGAAATCTGGTACAGATACGATAAGAAGGCCAGGGCAATTATGTTTCATTAGCTTCTTAGAATTGCAGATGTTTCATAGTTCTACATTTATCCCCTTCTGCCATTTTAAGCACTCTACTAAATTAATGCCTGGTCTAACACAACGGAAGTCAGATTCAATATTTTTCACCAGAACAGAACATTATAATGACTTGAAGCTGTTCTCTATGTGTCTGTCTCCAGGGCATGTCATTTCCCATTTCTTGGTTACACTTTTGGAAGAGAATATCATAGGGTATAAAAAGAAGATATAAAATAGAAAGCACTGGAGGCTGACGAGAAAAGCCGATACTATTCCAGACCACAGGTATATTATTTTGAATTGTGAACAATCATTAGCTGTCCTTCTTGGCACACTTATATTAACGTAGATTGTGCCTGGTGGTGCACCTCAGCTGAAAATCAGTGGCATATATATTTTGATTAAATAAAATTGGTTCTAGCATGTTTGGTTTGCCCATTTGGTTCTTGCCCATTCTTCAAATTATACATTATATCTTGAAGGCTGCTAATCTGTTCTGGATGGAAAGCAGTTTGAGCTGTCATTAGGAACTGTTTAATAAAAGGCATATACCATCAAATAGGAATCAAGAGCTAAACTGTGTACTTAGAGGATTTGTGAGGATTTATTTTATGCCTGGTATATGAATTCTTAATCTTGGAGCTGTCTCTGTTTTCTCATATAGATGACATACCTGCTAGTTTTGTATGTGTGCCTTAATACTGTAAGAATTTATCTGACAGATGCCCAGTACAGAGCACATCATTGATTTTTTATTAGCAACAGCTGTATTTAAAAGAACACAGTCATTCTACCTCACAATGTGATATACACAAATGTTTCCCTTCTTTGTAACTTCGTGAATGGCAGACTGGTTCCTACAGGAACTTAGAGAAAGCTGACTTGAAAGCTCTCCAAGTCAAATTCCAATAAAAAGGCCATCTTACTATATAAAGTACATAGAAGACACCACCCAGCTTGAAAAAATGTGCCAGTGGTCTATGAGAGGATTGACTACACAGAACTTGTGAAGTTTACAGCTTATTGCATAATTTTGCAATTAGTTTCCAAGGTAGCCTAGCACCAAAAAAAAAAAAAAAAAAAAAAAAAAAAAAAAAAAAAGGAAACAATAGAAAAGGTTGCATTATTTAACCTTTTAAAACAGTAAGTTGCAGTTTCACCACAAAATGGAAGCATTACTTATTAGACAACCTTATTTTCTCCTTACTTATTTTTCTGTGACAGGGAGAGAGACCAGATCTCTGTGTATTGCTTACAAAACTGCCTGCATCTGTGCACATTTGGCTAGATGGGGAGGCCAAACATGACCAAAACATCAATTTCAAAAGCAAATGTAGTGCTATATAGCTAAAAAGGTGATCACCCGGGTGACTGTATGTTGATTGTATGCATTCCAGGTACACTGGTACCCATGCAATATTTTAATAAACTGTCAAGATACTTACATTTTCTTCACTTCTGTATACTTGCTGAAAACTTCATCTGGAAGAGAATGGATCTGGCTGTTTTTAAGTGACCTAAAAAAAATTGGTAACCGATATTTAAATTAGGTCTAGGTCTTAATGGGTCAGTGTTGCAACTTTCAAAAATTAGACCTCAGGTCTGGGTGCAACTGACAGAAGGTCAGAGCCTGAAAAGGACTTTGGGTGCATTGCATTGCCTGTGAAGCCTGGGTCACCGCAGCTTCCCCATCATCAGTTCCTGTTGTTCAGTTCCTGAATGCCGGCTTGAATGTCCTCCCAGGGTTAGCTGAGAGAAGACAGTCCTCCCTTTGGTCTATTTGAAAAGTAAATGTACTTGACAGTTGAAAGCGCTATCTGAAAGCAAGCAAATTTCAAGTACTACTCTTTTAAATGTTCTCCTTGCTTCTGTCATCCAGATGTATCTTTGAGAATTTCTCAAACTAACAAGTATTCAGCCTTATGTAAATTTTAACAACTTGTAAAACAGGAGCTGGCAACATGAAATAGGGAGCTGTCAGTCATTGTTAAGAACCAATAATCCTGAAATTCTCTCTTCATTAACTTCAGTAAATTTTGGTGGTTGCCCATTACCCAGTTTCTGGCTGCAACCAGTGATCTTTAGTGAGTGGCCTGGGGCTGACAAACTTTAAGCAAGAGGAATGACAAACCCAAAGAACAGCATTCAAACTACCTATTTGTAAACATCTACAGTACAAATATCCACATTTCAGCTAACACCTCAAATTCTCTTTAGACGAGAGAGGTAAACACGTTCTGTGTGCAATTCATATGACCTGTATTATATGACTGGTTTACACTGCTGACACATATATGTGGTCAGCTGAATCCTGCCCTAAAGTGAACCTTGTAGCAAAGCACTCACAGCATTCATTATATCCTTAACTCAGCTAGTACATGTTTACAGTGGGTTGGCCCATTCTGCAATCTCTGTTTGAAAGCAGAGGGTCCATATTTGGTAGTACAGAGGTATGCAAAGTGTGTTTAGCCATCTCTTTGTTTCTAAAGCAGCTTTATGCCTGAGAGCTGAGGGAACTCTTCTTACAGGAGGGTTACGTTACTTGAAGCAAGTGGAACAGACTTTAACAGCAGCACATTCTAGTTCTGTTTCCATGCTGCTGCAACCTTCTGGGTTTTGGTGGAGACCTAGGAAAAGGACTGAAAGATTTCTTGATTGTATGTCTTACATATCAGTGGCCAAGTACTTCTGATCAGATGGAGTGTCATTTTGAGATCTCTTCATAGAAAAGGATTGAACATCTAGATGGAAAAAACCATCCAGAATTACCTTAGTAAGGTTCACTTATCAGAAAGGCTATAAACACTGATGCTACACATCTCGGGACTGCAGTGCTTTGCAGATAGTGAAATCAAACACAAGTAAAAGATAAATTAAATTTAAAATCCTGCTCTCCATAAGCAGAGTACCAGCTAGATAAGGGTAAGTGAAAAACAGTATTTGCTCGATGTACAAACATACCTGAGCTGATCTAAAATTCCAGATATCTCTATAATTATGGCAAATGTATGCATATATACACACATATGCAGTGAAAAGTCTTAAAAGTGTAAAATAGATTAAGGATACTAATAAAGGCATTTTAGTGCATTTAAGATTAAGTCAGAATGGCAATGAAATGGAAAGATAGCAATTACTTACAGTATTCTTCTGCTAAAACCAAATAATTAGGCTTTCCATGAACCATATCAAAGATACTTCCCCATCCACTATTATCTCCTATAAAAAGTATTAATATTTGTCAGCTGTACTTTAAATTGTGTATCAGCTTGTAAATGAAAACCAGAACAACGGGTGAAAGAGGGAGAGAAATCTAAAGTTAATGTGTTGATGCAAAATATTATTAAAAGATGTGTTTACAAAAATAACTGAATATTAAAACAGGATGATTAATATAGCAGAGAAACTGGTATTGCAGTGCATGGTATATAGCATGGAGCGTTAGAAAGCAATTGCAGTGAAAATATGAAAAATCTATATAAAAATGGAAATGATCTAGAACAAGGTTGAAAGACAGAAAGTGACTCAGTGGTAAAACAGGAAGATTGCACTGGACTCAACGAATGAATATACACCTCAAATTTCAGGCCAAACAATGGAAAATAATGAGGACATATCATGACTGGAATAGCTAAATATCAGCATAATATCAGCCTTTGGAGCAATCACTGTTGGTACACCAGGGTGTGGTTTGGAGCTCGTACATAGGTGAATGGTAAACAGGGAAGGCACAATGTGGAAAGCCATCAAAACAAATGAACATTTCCAAAGTTAGTAGTTGAGAGATGATAGTAATGAAGAAGGAAAGAAGCATATGGAGGGGATTTGAGATATCTAGTGCAAAGGAGGACTGAAAGCAGAAGATAACACATTATGCATTAGCTTCTGACCCAACATGTTGTAGAGTCACAGAGGAAGTCAAATGTAATGCAGGGGGAACCATGCACCAAAATAGGTATCATTTATTAGCCAGTAAAGGAGAGTGGTCTTGTTACTCTGGTGTACTCATTGCTTTTTTGGATGGAGGGTGGCTGTGGAGATCAGTGGGTGGCTCTGGAGACAGAGAGGAATGGTGCATATGTGCACAAAGTGCGTATGTGTGCATGCCTGTATCCTGACATATCTAAGTCTGTAAGAGTCTTAGATAGACTCTTACAACACTTTAAATCATAGTATAATAAAAATTTTTCTCTTTCACTACTAGAAAGCCTTATGGAGTGAAATACCCTTACTTATCTATGGGAGTCAGTGCACCCACTTTGAAGGTTTCTCCACACATATATGGGTGATTATCCACTGTCCACCAGCAGAGGCTAATGTGGCCAGGACTCCACAGAAGTTTCCCCACTGGAGTCTGCATGGGACATGCCTTTCAACACTCTGTCTGTTTTCTTTCTTGCCCCTCATGGTGTAATTCCTTCATTCATTGAAGAAATGAAGATATAAAGAAATCACATTGAAACCCCAGACTTCTCAGGCTTGTAAATCTTCTGAAGACTATTTGTGATGCAGTGTGTATTAGCTGGAGGAACACATCCCAGAACCAGATTTGGTTTCTGCATACTTACAGATGTTGCTTTACTTACCACAGTTTTCTTCATCTGCACCATTCTCACAGTCATTTATGCCATCACAATGAAATGCTTGTGGGAGGCATGTTGTATGATTTCCACATGGAAAATAACCCTTTTGGCAGGCAGCACCAGCTGAAATGCCTTCCATTGGCTAGGATGCTGAAAAAATATGGGAAGTCATGTTCTGTATATGAGAGCATGTTATGAATTAGAAGGGTCTGATAAAACTGCAAGCACAGCAAGCAGTGGAATAATTTAATTCTCACTTTACAATACATTGTATACATTTCAATTTTGCCACTTGTTTTATGGCATCAGCTAAAAAAGGCTTATATCACCACTGAAATTTAGAAAGGACAGCTTAAAGTTTCTGTTTGTTTTTTTTCTCTTTTTTCCATCATCTGCAGAACAAATTGCTAGCTAGAAAAAAAATCATCAATGTACTTTCCTGGTAGACTGATTCCTCGATGGTGTGGGCATGAAGTGGCAAAACCCTGCTGCATGGCAACAGCTGGACAGGGTAGTGGTATTTTGGTGCTCCTACGCTGGAGTAATGGAAGTCTCATGTGAAAAGAATTTCCAGCTGGAGCATGTGGAAAGCCATTTCCAATGCTGAAGCTGCTGAAGGCAGCTGAGCAATGGAGAGAGATCCACTTAACCATTAGAAAGATACAACTTGTAAAAAAAATCATCATTGCTCCCAGTCACAGTAAAAGCTTTGGGCAATTTGCAAGTCAAATCTTGGTATGAATCTGCAAAGTGTGGTCTCAGATTTATGCTTGTTCTTTTGGGATTTTTTACAATAATGGAATTAGATTTATAGTCTTGTGAATCACTCATTTAGACAAAATGTTCAAAGCAAGAGAATGGTGTCTATTTCCTGTATAGGACACAGTAGAGATGACTGGAATTCTGCAGAACATTCGCTGAAAATCTGCTGTATCTTTTCATCATAGTTATGAAGCATATGTCCATTCTCAAAAGCACTTTTTCCCTTCCACAGGAGCTTTTATGACCAAAAAAACCCTAATGAAATAACCTTAAAACTGCAAAAAAGCAAAACAAACAAAACATAGCAAAGCTCTCCACATCATACAGAACTGGTTATTATGGTTTTTACTCATTAGCGACTTCTTTGAAAAATGAAGTTCAAATTTGATCAAACAAATATAGTCTTTGTTGAACTGATGGGTCTATGGACCCACCTTGCAAAACCAGACAGGCTGACTTTAAACAAGACTCCTTTGGGACTATGTACAGGATTAAAGTGAAGCATATGGGATGAAATTACAGGGAGAAGTGACAGAAACAAAAGGAAGTAATCTAATTCCTGTGAGGCCAATGGACAATTAGGGGCTATGTAATATCAGCACATATGGAAAGGGTAGGAGTTCAGCTAAACATTAATCTTTAACAAATGAGTATGTTTTAGTCTTATCTAACTAACATGTTCTAATAATATTATTTTTTGCATGATGCAAAGAATTGAGGTTGGGACACAAGATAACAGGAGATGAAATATATAGTTGGTTTCAAACACAGACTTGAGTTTCAATACTAGATTCATTTTGGGGGAAAAACAATGTTGTCAAGATACACCTCACCTTTCAAAGTGAGATACCATTAACATTCTCTTGCTACAACACTTACAGACTGAGGAAGAGTTTTAAACTAATTCTTCTGGAAGCTCTTGCTGGAACTCAATATGTGAATAAAAACAGATAGTTTAGACTGGTACAGCTATAGATCTGTGTATATCAGTGTTTAGAATAATGTTACAATTAGACTCTGATAGTTAGCTGTTTTCATCAAATTCCTTATGCTAGTAGTACTTTTCTATTTTGGACCTATGCTTTCATGTATCATGTATTGGAGAAAGATTTTTCCTTGGAGTAAAATAGTCGAAACTTCTTTATAAGTTTGTACAATACATCAGCCTTGGGTATATTACAAAGGAAAAAAGGTATAGTTGCTGGAAAAGATTTCATTCTTATTATAAACTGCGTTCTAATCACTGTTGTGGTAAAGACAATCATATAAACAAAGCTGTTTACTGAGAGCTTTATGCTGTGCATGTCTCTAAGCATTGCATAATGCGAAGAAATCAAACTTTACAAAGCTGTTTATATGAAATTATGTATAAAATATGTATATAAGTAGGTTGAAGAAAAAAAGAATTGTCTTTAAAAGTATATATAAACAAATATAGCTTAGCAAAAATAGGCAATTTCCAGCTCAGCAAGAGGTGGTGGAAGTAAACCATTTCATGATTTACCGTGATATTGAAACAGATTAATTACATAAAACAGAGGGGAAAAAGGAATAAAACAATTCAGCAATTCATTATGAATGACTCTACTGATGCGTTCCTAGAGAAGGATACCATAAAACTTAGTTCACTATGACTAGTTTCCAGCTGAAATGTATACTAGAATGGCAGTCTTCTACCAAAATTAAGGGCAGTTTAAAGCCAGGGTTTATAGAGATTAGTAACCAAGGGAAAGCCCCATGCTCTGTATTTAAGCCACAAGGTATTTTGGTACTGGAAAAACCTTTCTTTCTGTATTAATTCAGAAATAGAAGAAGCACTGTTATGAAACATTCTTTCAAAGTTCACATATATGTTCACTGTGGCTTGACAGCCAGTTTCAAAAGAACTGGGTGTATCCATTAATTCTCAAGGAAAGTAAAGCTACAACAGAATGAATGTATGGTAGTGAAGCTGAAAATTAATCCTGAGCCTCTCTTCACTCTTAACATTCATTTAATTGACCTTATAGACAAGATACCAGCTATTACCCAAAGAGAAAGAGCTTGCTCTTTTAGTTTTCTATTTAAATCTCCAAACTAATTTTAACTTATCTTAATTTGCTATTTTATCAAGCATAGTGTACTTAGAGAACTCTGATAGATGCAGTTCTTCCTGACACACTTTCCATTACAGATCACACACAAACAATCGTGTCATCTGTTGGATATCCACATCCATTCTCATCAGTGTCTGGAGTAGTATGTGGAGCCGTTCTGTAAGACTCCTGATTTACCACCCCACAGATAGCACTTTGGCTGATGAATATATACAGATAAAAGTGCAGCTTCTCTTTCAGAGCAATAATACCGTAAAAGCAGTTTTCATTTACCGTAAAAGCTGTTTTCATTTACCATGTGATAAAATTCAGTCTTCAGATTTCTGCCTGTGATGGAGTTTTTCCTATTCTCTAATCTTATCTCAAATTTCTGAGGAACCAAAATGGACCAAGCCATGTTACACACCATTGAGGCTCAGCAAGGTTCAAACAACATGTGCACAGTTCTCAAACATGTCATTGTTATTCAGTATGCTATAATGGAACAAGTCTGTAAATTCAGTGCAAATTTAGTATAAGTGCAAGCAAGCTATATGGTCTATTTCAGTGGTGTGGTTTTAAGAACAATTTTTGGTTAAAGCAGAAAAACTGAAACATTTTCTGCCAATGTCCAAGTTCTGCAAAAGCTCTCTGGTGCAGTAAGACAGACCCAGATGTTTCAGCAAAGGCTAAAATCTGTACTGTGAGAGCACCTTGTTAATAGCTTTGAGCTGTTGTAACAGATGCAATTAAGGCACATTTCAGATGACAACAGACTCTTTTCTGATCCCGCTGTCACTTCTCCAAGGTCACAGTGAGAGGAGACAGGTCAGTTTGCTTTACTCTGCTTCAAAATCACTGAAATATATCCTGAGAGCCCAGCTATCATTAAGTTCACATACTGCTTAGGAAGGAATGTACAAGAAGAGGCAGAAGGGAAAAGAAGGAAACCAATCAAGTGATAAAAATGAATTGATGA
Organism: Dromaius novaehollandiae; assembly: GCF_036370855.1. Classification (NCBI taxonomy): domain Eukaryota; kingdom Metazoa; phylum Chordata; class Aves; order Casuariiformes; family Dromaiidae; genus Dromaius; species Dromaius novaehollandiae. The sequence goes on from NC_088098.1 coordinate 194,864,843, forward strand.
AAAAATTTTGAAAAAAAATTGGAAAATGAAGAGAGAAATTCTCACATTTCTGGATCCTGTTTCAATGCAGATGTCACACTAAAACACACAAAAATGTATTTATTTGTGCATAAATCTAAGTTTTCATGAATATGCCCCCTCACCCCCATGTGTTTCTTTAGCTAGGGAAAGAAAGACTTGTTTTTATATCAAATTTTCATTGGAAAACACAACTCCATAGATTCAAACTGCAGGTTAAAATCATGTCTGATAAACTGCCAGAACTTCTTGTGTCATAGAATTTTGAGAATTATTTTTTGATTGTCCATGTAATGGCCTGAATAGTAAGCAGGACTAAAATGACAATGCAAATTAGATATTGCCCATTTGTGAATTTTATAAAATCTTCAAAAATTGGCTCTAGTCATCTGATTGCACATTAATCTAAAACATGCTTGCCTTAGGATTCCTACATTTATTACAGTGGCAGACTCTTCATCTCCAGTGCTCCACAGTAAACCAACATACATGAACTCTCTGTGAAATAAATTGAGCCTTTACCAGGTTACTTTTTTCCCCTGATGGAAAGGTGAGTCACACAATAATTTATGCTCAGTGGGTGTATGATACTTAAAGATGGTTCATTGTTACATTTATAATAGCCAGCTGTTTATTACCAGAACTGACAACACAACCCATCACTAGCCTGCATTGGTACTGGTATTATTACTTAACCATAATATACTGCATAATTATTAAGGTGCAGACTGTAAATCCCTTCCTGACACTGAGAAGCAGTTACTCACTGAAGAAGTCCAATAGCTGCTGTGAACAGCAGTTCACCAAAGAAAGAAAAGGCTTAAAAATGGTGTTTAAATATCTTATCTTTAAATTTGTGAAGTATAGAATCTCTAGGCAGTGATAAAAAAAGCCTGAAACCAGCATTAAACATACATATTCTCTCAATTACAACAGAAGATCATCCTGAGTTTCTTATCAATTCAGGCTAATAAGACTTATTCAGGTGCTGGCATCTTAGACACAGTTCTGCATGACAAAGCATGACAAAGTTAGGGCTCTGATCTGAATAGCTCTCTTCCCACTCAGTAGCACCCAAGTTTTGTTTCTCCAGCATGCCTTGGGTGCGGCGTAACTACTTTCGACAGGTCTTGGCATGCTCCAGAGCCTTCTGTGAAGTTTCCTTTTGGCTGGAACACTTTGTCTCACAGTGGAGAGAGCTTTTGGGGCACAAACGATGCAAACCGGAGTTGTTTATCGCCATCCATGAGAGGGCAGTAAAATACCATTTTTTTAATGTTTCATCAGTACTAGCACTACATTCTAAGGGTGCATTTTGAAGGTTGACCAAGCCATTCAAACATCAACAGCCTTTATAATCAAGTGATATTTTACACTCTTTTAGAGTGGGATCATATATTTGTGCTAGGAATTTTAGAGTACATATCTAGTAAAGCCTAAACAGCCCATATTCAATACCCATTTTATGCTATGGATTTTTTCCCCTGAAACTTGCAGCAGATGTGGGTTTCCCAGACAGTGTCCCAAGACACTCTCAAGGTTGCTATATTTAACATATACATCTTTTAGCTACATGTAAGAGGAGAGGGCAAGACTAAAAATGTGTGGGAGCTGAGCAGTCATTCCCTTTGCATTTCTGTATCTCCTGGAGCACAGTTAGACAAGGACTTGTCCATACAGGCAAATTGCTCAGAGACAGATCTTCCTCCATGACTTTTGCCTGTACTCATGGTTATTCAAGGCATTTGAGCTGTGACCTGTTTAGGATGGAGGCTGCAATGTCTCTGAGCACCGGGTCATTTTGGATTCAATCCCTCTCTAGTGCAGCCTGAACTAGTCTGACTTGGCTAATGTGAATGACGAGTATGTTGTTAAATCAAGATAATTTATTGCAAAATTGGTTCGATCTTTATTGTCTACTATTGACTGGGGAGCTTATAAGAAATATTGAGCTCTCAGTAACACATCTATTTGCTTGTCTGCGGTTTTATTTATGGCAAAAGCAATTTGAAAGAATGGTAAGATGGATATTTTCATTTTCTCTATCACGGTAATAAATAAATAAACATACTTTTGATGGTTTGTAAATAGGCAAGATAATAAAAGGCGTTTTGCTAATAAATTATTTCAAACTTTTGTTTCTGCTAATTAAACTTCTGACAATGAAAGAATATATTGATTTGTGTAATGAAAAGGTGTGCTGTTATACGTTCTTTATTAATCACACTTTCCTAAAGCAAATGCTGGAATAATGAAATAAAGTGTATTTAAAATAAAAACTTTGTATGAGTAAAATTTCTTTTAGCAATAACAAAACATAGTGATTTAAAAATAGTTCTCATGAAAGAGTAATTAATAAAATTCAGTAGCCTCCTGTATATCCCACTCTCTTCTAACAGGGTGTCCACAGAACAAATAATTTATTCTCCAATACTTATTTTTTATTTCCAACAAGCCAGCAATTTTTTTAATTCCCTTTCTTCCCAGTAATGTATTTACCATTTAAGTTTCTTACTTTGATCACAGTATATCCAGCTCTTTATGCATTATTAAAAAAGCCCTATTGAATTAAAGAACTTTTCACAAGCAGATAAATTACCATTCATGAGCTAATTACAGTTAGAACCATTTACTCACTTTTTTGTAATGCTTCAGGAATGACTAAGTATGAGAAAACTATTCATTATTAAAAATCAAATTGTGCAGGAACTGAGAAGTTTTAATTTTGGAAATTTTGTTTAAATGAAATACTGGTGCTTCTATTTGTATGTTATTATTAAACCAGTGTTTCTATGAAAAAGAACTTTTTCCATAGAAGCAAATTTTTAGGTGATTATTTCTGATATTCAAAATTCTTTCTGAAATGTTTAATTCTAATTTTTAATGTGCTTATACTGAAAGGATTTCATGGCCAAATTACCACAAATTTTGTTGCAATTGGAGAAATAATAAATTAATATCTATGAAAACTCAGTTGCTAAATTAAACATTTATTTTTCCACAAAATATGTAGAAAATTCATTATGCTAGTGGTATGAAGCTTGCTGTTTACAGTAATGTTTCATTAATTTAAGTATTTTTCAGAAAGGATTGATTTATCATTTAGTCTTGCCTTTGATGAATTTCATTTCATCAAAGTTTAGAGTAATCTTTTTGGACAATTCAGTCATTTCATGAAATCAAGTTTCTTCATTTGTTTTAAACAATTTTTTTTCTAGAACCATGTTTTACAAAATCATATAAATGAAAATTCCCTACAGATTCCTTACTGTAAATGAAACTCCTTACTGATTTCTTACTGTAAATGAAAATTCCTTACTGATCCCAAAAGGCACTCAGATTTACAAAGAATTAAGAAGGAAGTGTTCTTACCTTTGATTTCTAACAGAACAACAAGATGGAGTAGAAATAGCATTGCAGACAGTCTGAAGTTAAAAAGATTAAGAGAGGAGTAACAGTATGTTTATGGCCATTAAGTGATCCTTAAGCTCTGGACACCTTAGTAGCTGCACTCATAATGAAATCTCCAGTTCAGCTACGTATGCCATTGAGCATGCTCACAGCCCGCTGCTTACCAGCTCCAAGGGAAAAGTCTCTTGTCATCCACCAGGTTGTTAGCAATTATTTAAACCATAGTAACAGTTTTGTTTGGCTTCTGGATTACTACAGGTTGTGTCTGACAAAGAGTGTAGGGGATTTTAAATCTACTGGATGCATGCCTGATTTTTGACATGGTAACTTTGGGATAGAGTAGATGTTTCTTTTCTAATAATTGTAAATTACCTTTGTAATGGAGATGAAAATCTCTAAACAGCTTGCTGTTATTATTTGGCAACCGGTATTACCTAGCCGGTTACTTAATTGTTTCCAAGAGTGATTTCTGAAATGAGAATTTCTCAGACAAGGATTATTACCTTTTTTCCCCTAATTATTATTCTGAAAAGTTTACATTTTTTCTGCTCCATGTTATGCTAGCCTTATATTATTATGTGCCCCTCACTTAAGGAAACCTTTTTTTTCCAAAAGAGGATACTACAGAAATCCAGAAGATCTTTTCCTTCATCACTATCTGCATTTAAAATTGAATAGACCAGACATATTGCTGTATCATTAATATGTCATTTGATATAAGTTTTCAGTGCATTTAATTAATATGTGTGACTAGCAGCTCCATGTTCTTCTGTGATGTGTTTTGATTTAAAAGGGGAAAGCAAATGCATAAAGACCACAATTCATTTGCATAAAATCTCACCAGAAATTATTGATAGCTTTTGTCTAGGATACTTGAGAATAAATGGCCTAACATCAGAGATGCAAAAATCTCCCAAAATAGGGGCTAGGAAATGCAAATTGTACAAGTGATCCACTGCATAAATTACAAACCTGCCACTCACATCTGTGCAAGGCAGCCAACAATTAAAATACAGAGGAATACTCATACAAGAAAGCATTTGACTTCAGTAATAGTAATATCTAGGATACATTTACCATCCCAGCTCATGATGGTGGATATTTTATAAAAGTTAGGATCTCTCTACGCTGAATTAAAAAAAAAGGTAGCTCAATCTAGCATGAGAGAAGGTGCATAAGAAACTGGCTGTATTACTCTGAACTGTTCTCTAAGTGAACTGAAAACACATTCTGGGGCAGAAGTGAGGAACAGAGCCAGCTTCTGCACCCCAGCTGCAGGTTTGACTTGGTGTTGGAGTTTTTCCTGCTTGTGTTAAGTTGCGCCAGCCCAGGATGACCTGGGGGATGGTTGCCTGCTTGTAGGAGGAGAGTGCTGTGATGCACCCACCTCTTGCACTTAACCCACACATTGTCTGGGAGTGCTAACACGAGAAGTAGAGGAGCAGCTATCTAAAGTCACCTGTGCCACATGCCCTCATGAGCAGAGTTCTCCTGGCAGGAGCTGGAGGGAAAATTTATCCAGATCGATGCTTTTGTGTTGCACCAACGGTAAAAGAATATGCCCATTCCTGTCTGAATATGCCATCCACCTTCCTGTTCCTAGTAACTCATAGGCCTACTCATCCAACATGTGTCAGCTGCTTTCTTACTTCCATAATGTGAGTAGACCTGATGAGGACTGAACAGAAGTGCATCTAGTTTTAAGTCTCTAACATGCATCATATGATAACTATGAATGTTATAGTATAGCCCACTTAAAAAACAGGTATAGATGCAGATCTGATATCAGTCAGATCAATGGGAAGAGCAGAGTGGAGAGGAAGGCTGTTGCCTCATCTGAGATCACAACACACTGCAACACAGAATGGGAGGTGAATGAAGGTGGGAGCAGTACATGGCACACACACACATTTTTCTTACTGCTGTATAGCACTGCATATTTTGTGCAATTTCTGAGACAGCAGAAGCAAATATGTACATTTGCCAACATTGCAATGTGGAAGGTAGATGTGTGAAGCAAAAGTTGGTGGAAAGGTCTAAAGGCTCTTAGCCAGCATGTTAAATTCATGTGTGTCTTGGCACTGTTTGGCTCTGTTTCTGTTTCCTGCATAATATCCCCCGCACCCTGGCCCTTGAAGAATTCCTAGCCTAAGAGGGGTGATGGGCAATATTTACATTCAGGACATGGAAATGACACGTGTAATGGATAATAGTAGTCATGCAGACCTATCATGAAAAAAGTGAAATAACACTGGTAAATCTCCTTGTTGGTTCTTGCCATCCCATTCCTAGTGTGTACTCAGCAAGGTGCCCGAGCAGCGTGGATACAAGTCACTAGCTAAAAAGGAAAAGAGCCACGCTGCTTCTCAGGTTCTTTTGGGACTCTGTTACAGGCTGTATACAGAAATGCAGGCTTTTAGGGATGTGTCATTCACAAAAGTAACAGTGAAACACCATGTCTGTGGTACAGGCGAGACTGATGAAATCCCTAGGAATCTTCTTACCTCTGCTTACCATCACATCAATGATGAAAAGGGCAAATACCTATTAAGGAAGGTCATGGCTGATTTTGCTGTCCTGACATAGAACTCTGCCTTAGAGCTCAGTATAGAAGAACATGGCTACACTTGCTTTGAGCCCGTGTACTTACTGAGTTGCATTTTTGAGCAGTGGTATAGTATTATCTAGATGATATTTGCAGCCTAAATGTTGGTCTCCACACAGATGAAATAAGCAGTCTGTGCACAGGTGACTTCTGTAGAGGCCTCAGCCCTTTTAGGTGGTTTTTTTTTTTTTTTTTCCTAGATTCTCATCACTATCAACACTTCTCAATTCTACGTAATCTCTCTTTTCTCCTTTCAAAGTTGCTGACATGTCAGGCAGGGCAGGCAGGGAGCAAGGGAAAAATGTCTATTGAGGATTGAATAGACATTCACCTTCGATCCTGTCAGTTAGTGTTCAGACCGGGGTGTGAAAAAGCAACATAAGACTGTGCCCAGAAACACAGAGGTATGGCTTTTGAGCCAACAATTCTTAAACTACATTCCAGATATGAAGGAAAGGTGTGGACTGAAGCCATAAAAGGTTGGTCTGCAAGAGGAAGCCTTTCCCCACTCAATGGGTCATCTAGATTGCAGGCAGAGTTGCTGGCAGGCTCAGCAACTAGGACATCAGTCCTGTCTACTGCCAGCACAGATGAATCAGTAAGACGGCTGAAGCTATGCAGTGTGCTGAATTGGAGAAGGGAGATACAAAAATTGAGCTAATTGGAAGTGAAGAACAGGAATCCAGAAGAAAGGGCATCCATCATTTGTAGTGTTAACAAGGACAGTGGTTATGCCAGCGTTTCCTGGTACAGAGGGAGCGTCATAGAACTGAGCCCACCTGTAGGAAAGGCTGAGCAAAAGCGAGGCCAAGGGAGGATACTGGAGTAAAGGCAGTGTATTGCTTCGGCAGGAGTCCCTTGTTTCTAGACAGTAACTGAGGTGCACCTGATGGTAAAAGTGTAAGAGGACACTAAGGAGGATAAGGGAGATGTTGAGGAAGAACCTTGGTAAAATAGAAGGGAGGAGGTCCCCATGAATGTTAGACATTTTATATTGAATCCTTGAAGCAAACATGAGATTCCTCCTGAGGAAATGAACCTTCAAGATAGGATTGAAAAAACAAAAATGGAAACTCATGACTTCAGACCAGTCTTCTGACATTTTTGCAATCTTTTTAGTGATATTTGAATGTTGCTGGGTTGGAGTCACTGCTATTTCTCATCAGGCTGTGAGGAACAGCTATATGTTTCTGATGATATTCTGTTTGTTGGCTAATTAAAAACTGGCATCAGGACAGTGGCTCTACAGTCACAGGGAGAAATTATTTCTATACCTGTTTCAATCTTTTAAAAATATAAAACAGGTGCTTCCTCCATTCTCTGTGGTGAAGCCACAGGGAATCCCAAACAGAAAAAAAAAAATCCCAGTCTCAGGCAGCACTGTAGACCCATCACCATGGCTGCAATAGCAGTGTGGACAAGACAAGGCATTGTCTTATGCAGGGTTTCCCTGGTACAGTGAGAGGATTGTGCAGGGTTTTGATCTCTTCTCATTTAACTCTGCTTTCTCAGTCTATTTTCTCAAATAACATTGCTTGTCATGTTCTTGTAATGTGACTAGAGCTAGTTAGCGTTTTTTTAAGGGAAAGCATCAAAACTGTTGATTTGCAACTGCTGAATTTTTTTTCTCAGACTTGAGTTGGCTAAATATTTATTCAAGTAAATTTCTGTCAGGAAATCTTTCTTGGCTCTAGGAGAGAATTCTTTATCAAAACTGAAAAAGAAACCAATGCAAACTAAAAATCTTTTGGAATAGGAATACTGGTTTTGGCCCTGGTCCTGCTGTGATTTTCAAAGCTTCCTTTGAAAATGTGTCTCTGTATACTGTGGTTCTTCTGAACAACAGATAGGAACAGGTAGCATCAGATATCTGTAAAGCATGAACAGCACATTTAAAGCACATAGTCTGATAACTATGTTATCAGGTCCCATCATTGTCAACTATCTGAGAGGACAACTGAACTCATGTGATTTCTCCCACTATTCCTCTTCATATTTGCAAATATAAATATTTCTGACATTTCATTCATTTTTTTCTGGCCCTATTCAAGTATTGAGTTACCATCTGGTTACTCAGCTGTTCCCACTGGGTTTTAAGTAAATGCGAAAGTAGAATAACACAATGCTGAATATGACCCATATATAACTGACTTCTGAGGAAATAAAATTTAATTATTTTTCATCATTTTAAAGAGTTTCACGTGGGAAACCCTTTCCTCTAAGAAGTCAATAATATGCTCAGATAACTGTTCAGCTGCCACAATAGGCAGATCACCAAGTCATTGTTTCCATGAAAGACAACACAAAGTAGATAAAGCCTTTGAAACATCAGGCAAGGGAACAGCTGAAATCTCTGACTCCCTTGAATGCTGAAATGGCTGGGCTCACTGATTATGCTGTAGGTGTTTCAGGCCTCAAATCATGGAAATAGGAAAAAAAATTGGTTTTGCAGTCAATTAAAAATGAAAGTGACAATATAAAAATGAGTGTGTTGCATGTGCACGTTCGAGATGCATGTTCGTTTTTGGTATATCCAGGAAAGCTATAAGAGTATCACCTAAACACAAAGCAATTGATATTTTTAATGTGTAGTCTTTTGTAACTGGAAACAGGTGTAGTCAGAGTAAACTGAAGCCTCTGTTGAAATTGTTGCTGCTTTCTGTGCTGCATTTTATTTTGATACTAATATGGCATTGCCTCACAACCTGACTCATCCCTGGTTGAACTGCTGCTTGCCAGCAAGACTCCTTAATGCAATTGTTAGCTAATAACAGCAGCATTGCCATGTTTGAAGTTGTATTTTGTGTATCACTGCTTAAGGAATAACTCTTGAAAAGTGTTTCTCCTGTGTTCTTCATTTGTTTATTCCTTCCTTCATTTCAGCATACAGCAAGGGCATCAGCTCTCTGGAGGTAATGCTGTAGAAGTGAATTATCCCAGCATGGATGTGCTGTGCTGGCTGAGGCCTCAGTCATGAAACAGTGTTAAGTTCCAAAGCTTCACACTGCACATTTAGACCTGCTAGATGATATGCAGTATGGCATGCATGCAATACAAAGGAAATCTCTAAATATATATGTCATTGATAATAAGATAACTGCTTACAGTGGTATGGCAAATTGGACAGAACTGCCCTTCAGTACACCCTTAATTTAGTATACAGTTTGGTGCTGTGTTGCTTCCAATCTCTTTCTCATAATTGACTGAAGAAATATGCATTGGCGCTGCTGATCTCATTTGCTACTTACCTGTGTGAGAAAGCATAATTCAATAAAAGCATGCAAAATGCTTACATGTTTTTCAGCCACTGTCTTGCCAACTCTGACAGCTATGTCTGTGTATAACTTACTCAGTGCAAGCTGATAAAAAAAAAAAACTTCATTTTTTTTTCCTAATTATTGTAAGCTTAAGACTCTCAGCAGGCCAAGTACACATGTTCGTAATCACCTGGAGAGGTGTGTGTGCGTATGTGTGTGTGTGTGCTTCCAGGGGTCAGTGAGTATCCCATGACAATTGCCTCAAAGACTTTTGGGGGCTCTAGAGTCTGCCAAGGATAAATATTTTTCTAGATCATCAGCTGCATCTGAATCTTAGCAATGAAGCCTCCTGTGTACCACAGTATTGCTGTGTAAAAATATGAGAAGGGCATTAGGGCCTTCATGCTATTGTGTCTTCTACCATTTGTGACAGGAGCAGGATTAGACAAGATGCCACCTGCACTGTCCCATCCAATAACAGAGACAAGTGATATGCCATGGTAATTGCTGCCATCTGTCTTTTCTCTTTTTCTCTTGTAGATGGTAATGATAGTGGCATGTTTGAAAACTTGCTTTGCTTCTCCATGTTGACACTGCAGTGTCTCTCTGTTGAATGAGATAATAAATGTATGGGGAAAATTGTACTGCCAAGTCTATTATCTTTGCAATCTGTATTCAGCTCATGAAATCAGAGTTTTAGCTACGCATGACTTTGATGGAAAAAAATCCCAAACTGTTTGCTTTTGATTGAGAACAGTGCTGTTCTGGCATAAAGTTGAAAACCAATTAGCTGTCAAGCCCTGAACACTGACAGGTCACCTGAAAAATCACCTGTGATGTATGTGGAATGTTAAAAATTCTGTCTGTCTGATCCAACAATTTTCAGATATATAATATTAAAAAAAAAAAATCAGTGCATCTTTGGGAAGCATTCATCCACACCTCCTTTTCCAGTAGCAATTTTGAGAATAACTTGGGGTATTCCTCACCTTTGTTTCACATTAACCCTTCCTCATTCTTGCAGGCCTACCTGATAACATTCAAATTCAAAGTCTGTTTGCAAGTCTCTTGTGGAGGTAGCTGTTGTGCCCCACCAGGGCAGATGGCAGCACACAGAGGATGGCAAAGCAGCCCTGCCAAGCATGGTGAGGCCATGGCCAGGCCACTTCCAGCACTCATGCCGCCATTGTGTCTTTGACTGTGGGTAGCCACTCCTTAAACAAAGGTGGCCAAAAGACCTAAAATAACATAACTTGTATGAGAAACTAGAAGGAAACATCAATTCTGAAAATGTCATTAATGTAAAAGTCAAGCTCTGTCACTGAGAGGCAAAGGCCTGGGAGAACATGGCAGCCTTCCACCCCAGGCCGGTTAGTCAGCACCCCCGCAGTCCCTGGCCGGCTCCCCTCAGCTCTACCCGCTGGCTCCTGAGGTGAGCAGCAATGCCTGCTGTTTAAAAGAGACATTTCACACGAGAAAATGTTCTTAATCCTTCTTCTCCCTCTCCTACTGATCTCCTCCGGAGGGACAAGCTCCCCGCTAGCACCCTAGGAATGGTGCCTTGCTGCCCCACCCCCACCCCAACCACGCCCCTTCCAGCATCTTCCGGAACCTTCCTCAGCCACAGGGGAAGGGCAATGCTGGCTCAGGCTGGGCTCCATGCGTGAAACAGGGGCGTCCGGACCAGCCTCCTCCGCAGATCACACCGAAGAGAAGAGCTCACAGCTAAAGTTTAACACCAGTATTAAAACAAAAATGAATGCTCTTGAATTTATATACCTGTATGCTCAAAAAATGCATAAAATAATGATGCCGTCTAGGTTGGGAATGAGAGGCAGTCCCACACAGTCTTCGTGATGCTCCCAACTTGAATTTCCGATATTCGATATAGATCTTTGTGGCAATGTTTGTGACAAACATATGCATAAAAATTCACCAGAATTGTGGAAAAATAGAGCTTGAGAAATTAGAGCTGTCACCTAGCTTGAAAGGAGGAATAAATGCAATGTTCGGGGTTTTGTTATGAATGATTCATTTGGCTTCTGTCAGCTAGTCAGCCCTTTCTTCACCTCCGTGGGTAAACTTTTCAGTCTCTGCGTAACAGAAGTGCAGTCAGCTGAAGACGCTCTCCTCAAAGGGAGTGAAAATGGTGGTGTTGCTGGGAAGGCCATCAGCTTCAGCAATGCAGGGCTGCCTACCCCTTCCCACCGCTGGCTGAGCTGCTTGTGAGAGCTCCCTGCAGGTGCCATGGTCTGAGCTACCAAAATTGGCTCTTGTGGCTAGCCTGGATCAGCTTATTCAAGTGCTCAGTGGCTGATGAAAACTAAATATTCCCATAATCCATGTAAAACTACAAACTCCCTCTTCTCCTTTATGGCTTTACCCTCAGTTTGTAGACAGGAGGTGGCAGTGGCTTTCCAGTGTCCCTCTGCTTCATTGTGGGTGGCTCCAGGGCAATGCAGGCTGCAGAGCTCGTGCTGACCTGCTTTCTCCCATGCTCAGGCAGGATGGAGCCTGGGGCACCCGACTTGCTTGCAAGCTGTATCCAGCTGAGTAGCTTTTGGATGGCAACTCCTAACGCACGCTGTAAGAACAGAGATGTCTGTGAAGCACTACGTTGTGAGAAAAAGTCCAAAAAAAGTCCTAAAAGAAATCAGTAGAGCTGTCTTTAGAATAGATTGGTGAATGTGCTACCATTTCAGTGCCAATCTTCTTGGCAATTTTTTTTCCACGTATTTCATAGTCTAGTGTTTTGTCACCTTGTTTTCTGGCAGTTTCTTTATCCCTGTACCTCTAAGAGAGCCTATCTCTTCCTTAGCAAAAAGCAAAGGCAAAAAAATCATATCTGCAGCTATCCTTCAACTCCTATTTATATCTTTTCTCCCTCTGGTAACATAGGAGACTCACTAACTCAGTTTCTGGTCTTTCTAGTCATCACTTTTTATGCCTTTGACTATTAGCTCATCATATATCTACTGGACCAACCTAACTTACTCATCTTACCACTAATACCTAATGCTCTTCGCCAATTCATGTTAACTAGATTTCTGGAAGTCTTGAGATATTTTTTAAAGGCACAATGTAGCACAATTTATTAAGATGTTGATCTTGACTTGATTTCTGTTGAGTGCATCCAGGGACTCCATGGAGAACTGGGATCTCAGTGAAACTGAGGATACATTTATATAAAGAGAGGGCTCCATCAAAGACTGACATCTAAAGTGGTTTTCTATGGCTTATTATCAAGGAGTGGGAATTATAAATGTGTAGTCCCAGAGTTAGATGATTTCTTTCTTTTTTTTTCCTATTTTTTTCCAAGATAGCTGTGGATAACTGCTATGTAACTTATAAAAGGAATGAAATAATTTGCTTACATGTAGCATGGTATATGATAAATTAGTTGTCCTGAGCATGGCATGTCCACTAAATATGTGCAGTGTTGTATATCCTGATAATAGCTGATATTTCAAATAGCAGTTCTAGGAGGTTGGGGAGGTGAAAGGGAACTCTGCTAATCTTTCCTTAGCTTTCTCCTAGCATTATATGTTACACTGCCCGTTCTTTCACAGACTGTAGTATGTACATTGTTCAAATACAAAATTTTTGAAGATGCCAGCTTCATTACACTTCATTCAAACACTGAATTCTGAGAAAAAGCCCTGGTGTAGCCCATCCATGTGGTTGTTTTCAGAGTAAGCACTCAGCGAAGCTTGGAGATGAATTGTAACTGGCAGGGAACACTCAATACCTGTGTTACAAAAGCATCACATATGAAATGTAGCTTCACCAGCACCTGCACACAGTGTGCACTGTTCCTTCAATTTCGATTTATGTGCAACTGTGTGGTATTCCAGGTGTTAGGAGAGCATTTTTGTGCTGAGCACTTGTGCTCACAGGGCCTGGAGTGCTTGCTCAGATCAGGCTGTGGCTGTGCTTAGATCATAGGGCTAGAGCAGTCCGAGAGCTCCTCTCCATGCTTACTTTTTATGACCCCTCTGGCTGCCTCTTCTCTTGGGCCTGCACCAGTGCTTGTGTAGCTGACCAGTGAACCAGCTGAAAAATAGATTGGCAACAAAGGAGCCAGGCAGGTTTCCTATTCCAAACGGCCACGCAGCCTACAGATTCCTTTGTCAATACAACAGGAAGGTCAGCATAAGGGTGAAGATAAGTGATGGGGAGTCTGGGGACAGTCCAATACTGCTTAAGCTGGCCCTGCCAGTGAGAAACAGCAGTTGCTTGGCTCACCTGTAATAAAAAATGGATCCTGGCAGAGTAAGCTTATGCCATGCTAATACTTAAATGGCCTCTAGGTCCTGCTCAGAGCATTTTCCTCTGTCTGGTCAAGCAGCATGTGGGAAACCTGAGCTGGGGCTTCAGAGGATAGAAGCATTTCTGTTCAAAGCTGCACTGTTAGCTTGGCTTGTCTGCATTCCAACAGAGATATTCAGGCAGGAAGGACAACTGACAATTGTTGTTAGTAATTAGCAGTATCTGCAAGTCCCTGATAAATGTTTTGTTCTTTAATTAATTGTTGTGTTACCAGGCTGCTCAATAAGGGTAAGGTTTCCTCTTAAGGTCAAACTGACCTGATGGTGAGCTGCCACTAGAAAAACTGGTCTGGCTTCCTCATCTCCAGCTCCTGCTGGTTTAGCTTCCTGAATGAGCACAGGGCTGGTTACTGAATGCCAGGGAAGGGAGGAAAGTGATGGCAATGTGCAACCAGAACCAGGTAGGGGCAGGCAGGCCAGCCTGTTCCTCCGGACAGGAGTCACCATTAGATCTTCTTTTCAAGATTATCAAGGTTTATCAAACAAGAGGGGAAAGATAGTCTCTAGCACAATATTTTAGCCAGACTTTGTTAGTGATGAGTAAAAAAATCATTTTTTTGTATCACTAGATGTAAACACCTTACTGCTAATTTACTGCTACCTCCCCTAGTTCATATAAAGCTGGGGTGAGGTGGGGTGGCAGGAATAGTGCCTGAGACCTGTGAAGCAGCAGAGGAATGCTGGCCAAGTTGGGGATGGCCCAGAATCTGAGCAAGGTTTGGGCTGTCCCAGGTGCAGGCTGGATGATGACTGTGCCCAGATATGTCAGTGACTTTACTCCCTTGTACAAATAAGGAGTACGGAAGATGGAGGAATTTCTGGGGAAGGTGGTCAGCAAAGGGGAGGAGAACAGACTGGATGGCAGTGGTATACCCAGAGATCATCTGTCATGCTTCCAGAGCTACAAGTAGTAAGCTCCCTCCCTAGGAAGCTCCAGGATGGGGGCAGCTGGCTGGAGGAAATATTAAGCGCTATGCTGATGTTGGTATTTCTATGGAGGAAGAAAAGAAGAACTAGTTTAGGACTACAAAAGCTTATCGCTTTTTTCATAGCTGTTGGTAGAAGGTGTGAGCAGACTGTGGGATGTGAGCTGGGAATATCTGCAAAATGGCAGGGGCATATGGAGCCTTGAAAAGTTGGTAGAGATGTACAGATTCTCTTGGCCAGGTCTGATGTTTGGGGATCCCTGACTAGGTGATTCCCAGTATCCAAGAACTGGATTTTTAATTTTTGTTTAATTTTACATGATATATAAACAAGTAAAGCTACAGCTTACTCTATCAGTCCCATACCAACTATCATGTCATCCCTCACTTGTAGTCAGAGCCAATTATCTGCAGTCTTGTAAAAGTGTTCTACAGGAGAACAAATCACTGCAAATGTCTCCTCTGTTCCCTTGAGAATGAGGTGGCTGGAAACCAGCCAAGCATGCAGTATCTCTCCAAAACAGCCAAGCTTTCCCAGTACCCAGTACCTCTCCCAGTATGTTACACAGAATACAAAATTTGCTCTGTTGTGCTGAGCCAGAGGGGCCAGTGAGTAGTTTTCATGGCCTGGCATAGATGGTGCTGCAGCTCCTGTTCGGGGTTTTGCTCGTGTACCTGCTTTGTCTGGCAAATCACGTGAAGTGGTGTTCAGTGAATACATGAATATACACAAGCACAGGTTTACTGACAACCAGAGAGATGTGATATCAAAAGCAAAGTTACTTGCTGGATAACACAAAAGGGGACTTCCACATGATATAGAAGTGTTCAGAATATGCTTGTGTTACAATAGATTTGTTTGAAAATTGGTCTACGACTATTCAGGGAGAAAGATCCCCTCCCTAATAATGTACCTCCTGCTCTTAGCAATTGCCTGTTAAGGCGTATGCCATGCTCAGTGCATTATGTTGTGCAGTTGGCATGCAAGAAGCCAAAAGAAAAATCGAGAGAGTCAGAGAACAGAGCAAACACAATGTTACAATACTTGTGAAAAATTAAAAGAGATTTTAAACTACAAGACCAAGGTTAGGTGAAAAGAATTCCAACCCTAGCATGGGGGAAATGGTGTTTGCTACACACGGAAGAATGAACTTTTGTGATGTGGCTAAAGGCTGAATTGCTACAATGAAAGTTGTGGGGTTTTTTTAATTGCTGAGTTCAGGCTAGAAGCATCTCATCTGAATCACAGCAGTTCTCCTCCAAATTTTATATAAAGTATTTGATTAGCTGCCTAAAGGGCATTTAATGAAAATTAAAAATAGAGATATTATTAAAAAATAAAGAAATCTGCATGCATCCCTGCTAACATTTGTTGAAATAAGAAGGGACGTGAAATATTGAAAAGAAATTTTGTGAGTTAGAGAGGGATGTGAAATACAATCAATATGACACTTGAGGGATAATTTTTGTGGAATATGGTAATAAGCCAAAGCATTTGTGACAGTAAGTCAAAGATAAGAAATAGTCAAAGAATTATTGAAAGATTTAGCACAATAGACCCATATGCATGTATTTAAAACATAATTGTCTACAAATATATCACACTAAATGCTTTTAAAATAAATTGATTTGAAAACTACCAAAATTTCTGAGTAACTGCATAACTCACAAAGCCCCGAGGCACTACAAAATGGAAATAAAATATTAATAAAAAATATTTTACACTGTCTCTATGGTAATAAGGTTAGTTTTTGGGGTTTGGGATCCACGTCATGACTTGACTAAATCAGCATAAGCTGGGTCAACTTACTTTTTCCTGGTTCTTAAAAAAAGAATAAGCAAATGAATAGACACCTGAAGACGCCAAATTAAAGAAATAATAGTGCAAGGACCATATTGAGTTTACAATTAAAATTTAATCAATAGGCTAAATTGATCACTGAATTAACACAACAGGGAGTCAAAACAAACTGTATCGTTGACTCTACCAGAGACTGTATTATTTTGCTTTCAGAGATTTAAACATGTTCTGCCTACATTCTGACTATCCAGAGCTCTAGTTGATATGTGGTGTTGATATACCTGATGAAGAACATTGGTATCTGTTGGATATAAAAGCTTTACAGGGCCTAGAGTGTCAGTTCTGGCCTTAGACATTTCTCAAGGAAATTTCTCTGGTTCTTTTCAAGGAGGTACAGATTGATGAAGGTCCTAAATAGCTTTATATGCCTGATATGATCAAGGTCCTAAACATGCTTTAACACTTAGGCTGGCCTCAATAGCTCTGTCTCATGCACCCAGAAATTATACCATACAGCACTTAACATAGAAGCATCCAGCCTTCCAGAGTGAAATCCAGACAGCTGTTCTTAGTGCTTTATACAGGTTTTAAGGAAATTTGGACTTCCCCAGATGACAATCCCCAGCTTTTAACACATAGAGCTCACTAACTCACACTCAAAGTCAATGTGATTAGCAGGCAGCTTCTAAAAGGATATGCAGAGAACAGAAGAACATTTGAACCCCTGTGGCCCTCTAGTCTGTGAACACTTTATTTCACATGCGTTGAAGCATCTGTTCATCAGGCTTCCGCTATCTTGCAGAGAAACACTTACTTATAGCCTATCTTTTAATTAACTGAACTTTCTCTTTCAAAACCCAGCTAGAGGCGGAAGAGGAGCAGTGACCTCCTTTTATGTGATGGCCTATCCCTTAACACATGCACATCGGAAGGAGAAGACCTCCATTCCATTTGCTCCTCAGCATGCAGGGATTGACACCTACTGCTCTCGCAAGTGTGTTGAATCACAAGGCTATTGGCCTTAGTAGGTGAAGCAGTGAGCAGTTTCCGGCTGCGTCTCTATGAGCAAATCAAACAGCCCTCAGCAATGTTCTTGAGTACTGAGTCTAACTAATGCAAACTGGCCCACATCTGTGCTAGTAAAACTTTACTCTGCAAACCCTGTTTTAACAGGGCAATGGTGTCCATATTGCCTACCTGGAATGGTACCTGCACTGTTAGGTGCTTGAATGCCCTACCTGTGTCTGAGAATCAGGAGACTGCTAGCTGGCATAGGCCAGAAGTGTACCAAATAACAATATAGACCATCGCATTCTTGCACACTGTTTAACTTACTGTACAATGGCTAACCTCCATGTCTCCTATAAAGTTGTGCTTCTCCGCATGGAGAAATTCAAAGTCCGCTGGGGAATGAAGTGAAGACAAAGAGAGACAGGTAGCAGGGCCAGGTACTAAGACGTGGGGCCCTCAGTATTGTAGCCATCCTTATTCTCAGAACTTTTTGCTGCAATAGGAATTCGATAAAATATGTAAACAACCCCAGGAGCAAAACCCGGGTTTTTTGCTTCCAAATGAGCACTCAAATCACCTGTAGCTGAAGAATCGTGTTCCTTCTACCCAAAAATGAGCAAATCCTGCTTATGAGTGTAGTAACTTCACAGCTGTAGCCCAGTGGGAGAATGCTCCACCCAGTCACGACTACTCCTCAGACATTGTGCTGAGAGGGAGAATATTCAAGAGGAGATGTGACTGAAAGAAAAGTCCATACAGAGGAGAGATGAGGTGTCCATATGAGGTATGGAAGGAGACTGGGAGGGGAGAAGGTATGCTGCACTTGCAGGGTTGGCAGTAACACACTGAATAAAGTGGATTCATTGCACTTTGTTTCTGCCAGGTTAGCATACCATTCCTATAAGGTTATTTTTATTTTTGCTTTCCATTTCCTCAGTAAAAAGTGCCTTATCATGAATAGAAGAAATAGCTATTTGTCTTAACATTAGGTAGACTGAGACTGTGAAGCTGGTTTTAAAATAAATTCATAGGTGAGATCTGTTAGGCCTTCAGAAGGCCTCAAAGTTACTTATCTCCCAAGGTGGGAAGTTGTCCAGAATATCCTGTGTAAAGTCTTTGAACCACATGCCTTTTGATTTGATGTCTAGAAACATACCTAGTAAAGCTCAAAACCTTGCTCTTTAGAAGCAAATTGTCCCTGTATACTTGTCCTTATTTTTCCTTTACAATATAGGAAATTAGTAGGTAATTTGCATTTTTTATGTTTTGATAGAAACAAGAAGTAGATGTTCCAGAAATGCCAGCGAAAACGTTATTGGCAGGGTGTTTGTTTAGGGGGTTTGCAAGAATAGCTGTAGCAATTCCCTAGCTCCTGGCAAGTCTTTGACTGTTTTCAAATTTGTTGTTCTTTGTGGGCCTCAGAAGAGCAGTAATTCAAAACCACTACATCTAAAGCCCTCTGCATGTCTTTCCTCCCAGCACAACACTTTTCCTCTTCTTGTGTCATGTTTTCCTAACTCCACAAGCCTTTGACAAATATTTACATACTAAGCACCTGATTAAACATGTTTTTGTCTTCTAAAACTAGATGCAAGCTAAAGATAATGTTGGAGTTCACATTTAAATGTTTGTTTTTTCCCCTCACTTCCATTAGAAAGGAACTGTTTGCCACAGTGAATGACTTTCTGATTTGTCGAACTTAACATCCACATATACCAAAATTTCTTTCTGTCAGTTTGCATGCTTAAATTCTCTCTCTTTCTTTTTGTATGTGCTCATGTAAAACAAACCTTGCATTGTCTCCTTTCATTAGAATCTCAAAAGTCTCATGATTTCTTCCTCCTCCACCCTGAACTAGTTTAGTAATTTAATTAACTACTAAAATTATGGTGGCATTTTGGAATACTGTACTTGTTGGCTTGGGAATGTCACATTAGCAAGGCTACTTATTTCTATTTTATATCTAAAAATGAGTTACCTTCTACAAAGAAATCCTTGGTTGCACATCCCAAATGTATTAGATGAGTAAAAAGATGTTCTCACATGCTTCAAATTAACAGCCTGAATAGACAGAGGAAGGCTGCAAAAGTGATGCAGTACAAACTTTTTTCTCCTTCAGAAATTACTTGAAGTTAGTAGCCAGTACAAAGACATATGGCAATTTTATGGTGCTTTCTCATGGTGTAGTAGGACAACACTGATATGCAACTACTTATAGTCTCTGTAGTTAGTACTTTTCATAGTGAAAAGGGTGGTAAGAATTATTACAGAAAAGGAGAAAAATTAGCTGTGTCAAGTAATACTAACAATAAAGGAGAAACCCTGAAGTGCGTTTATTTATGACAGCAAAATCTGGAGGTGAATGAATTCTGTGCTTTTCCAGTCAAGTTCCCCGTTTTAATTTTAGCCCCACCCTTGCTTCTTGGATATAAATCTTCTTTTTGCTGGCAGATAAAAAGGCATGCTTTGTTTAAAAAAAACCTGCCAACACATCAGTTTTTAGTGTTCAGGCATTTATTTGTCTTGGCTGGTGATGGTACAGCTGTCAGGTGAAAGTCTTTCCCAGACAATAGGCAATAATGCAAAAGGACATTCTGCTGTTTTAAGGTTGCTCCAGCAACTAATTTTGGATATCTAATCTCCACGTGCCTTTGGTCTCATGCGATTTTGCTTGGTAGAGAGGTTCAGAGCCACTCCATTCAAGGGCTAGCTGGCTTATAGAAAAGAGGATACAGAACCTTAACAATACACTGAAACATATACATAAACATGGAAAACATACAGAGCTTCTAAGAGAAGAATACACTGCCTTCTGGAAGAAGAATATAATAACCCTCTGTGCAAAATGCCACTGAGTTTTGAATGAGAAGCAGTAAAGGATTGCCTGTTTTTTTCAGAAGTCCAGAGCCAAAACCAGTGGAGATTTCCCATGCAGGATTGGGAACCATCTACCTTGAAAATTCTGCTACAATTAGTAGATATGTTCCACTTTCCTGCAATCAGAATTTGTTTCTTGCCAGTGTATCTATGTGTCAGACCTTACTATATCCTTCACATTGCCTGGAGTGAGCTGATGTTTGTGTGGGAGCAGACTGCAAGAAGCTATCACAGTATGCCCTGCCCTGGATGCTCTCCAGTGCTCCTGGAGGCACCATGCTTACCTCAAGCCTCCACCCTGAGTTCTTCCTTCAGCCTCTGCTCAGTTCTGACAATGGCTCAGACTGAATCTCTGGCTGTATTTCCAGAGTCACTGGAAATTTCAGTTACATGAATGCATCTATTGCACAAGAAAAAGCATTGTGCTTTTCGAGTATTTTTTTTTTAATTATTACATAGACATGGATGACTCCATAGCCAAACTTCAGTGACTGTGAAACATGAATAGATGTAAATACAATCCTGATTAAGAAGTTTTATTAACCTTTCTCCCGTAGCATATGGTAAAGATTACTGGAAAAGGAGATTTTGAAACCTGTCAGAAGAAATAGTGAAAAGACTGTTAGATAGAGCAACCTAACTGGCTTAAAGAAAACAAGAGATGCTTAAAGACAATAAGCATGTTAAGAGACTGTGGGATTGTAAGAGGCAGTGTGACTATGTGTGGTCAGGAAGTTTTCGTACCTTTCCCCTGAAAATATATTCTAAATTGCTATACCTCATTTTATTTTTTTCTCAGTTTGCTTGTATACTCATGATGAATCTCAGCTCAGTTCAGTTCAGTACAGTTCAGTACAGTTCACTTCCAAATTCCAAAGCTGTGTTGTTGAATGAATATTCTCATAAAAGAGAGAAAAAGAAAGAATAGTACTCTGTGATTTATCAGAGGCATCAAAGTAAGGTACATTTTATGCATACTATGTCAGAGTAGATTTTTTGTCAAGCTATGCACAATGTTTATAGCATGATCTCTAAGTTTCAAGAGATCTGAAAGAAAAATTGAATCATTTCCCTGCATAAAGCAATCTGACATCCAGAATGGTATTGTGTTGGAGAATATGACATATTTATAAAGTTTGTGACAGGCAATAAAATTATTTTCTGAAATGTACATAAGCCAAAATGCAAAACAGAAGAAGGCCAACACACAGCTAACTAAATCAGTTGTCATTTTGCAGGTCACTCACTCCACAATGTACTAGGTATATACAGCCCCTTCCAGTGAAATATTAATATAAACCTTCCTGCATAATGTGCTGCAATGAATGGTTTTACTGGGAACTGATAAACTGAATTAAATACTAGATAGAAATTAGCTGGCAATTGGAGAAAAGAGAACATTGAGCAACCATTTTCTGGGGAAAAAAGAAATAACTGGCACACTGTTTTATCAGTATCCAAAGCAATGGCTGCATGTTACTATTCCACGAGCTACACAAGTGAACCCTTCTCCCACCAAAACTATTTGTGTCTGCTCCCTCTTAGCTGTGTTGATTGTCTTTGTGTGGCTAATCTCTGACCTGATATTAAAAATGATCAAGCTTCAACAAACAAATTACCCAGATATGGTTATAAAGCACCCAGCAACTGAGAAGGTAAAAATCTCTCCTGGCGGGGGTGAGTGACTGGGGATGGCAAGGGGTAAGAAAGAGAGGGGAGAGAAACATCAACAACTACTGTGAAACAGTAACATGTAAGCACAGACTTTAGGATGCACTAGTTCCTGTTTTGGAAATTAAGGTCAGAAATGTTAAAAAGGCTAATAAAAATGTTACCCTTATTTAAAATGAGCAGTTGGAATTATATTGATAGGTTTTAATAGCAAATGATTAGAAACAGATTCATCTTTAAAATAGGCAAAACACACCATGCCGAATATGTAAACTAGGTCAGCTCTCTTGGCAAAATTCTATATGACTGAGAGAAGAACTTGCACAGACAATGCCAAAGGGAATGTGTTCTAGCACTAAATCCATCAGGCATATCATAGCACAAAGCTAGTGTTATAATTACCATTGCTTGATCAAATCATAGAAATCACAAAAATATAGAGTGAAAGGGACTTAAATAGTCCCTTTTTATGCTCTGATGATCAAGTAAGACCTACACCTGCTCTGAGAGATACTTACCTAAGCCAAAATCATCCAAGGCTGGAGATTTTACTACCTCTTGTAAAGCCTGTTAATGCCTATTAGCACTTTCTTTTGTGCTAGTCTTAAAAACAGAAATATTTTCCTGATATCTACCTCATATCTTCATTTTTTAAAATTAAGCTGATTATTTTTTCTTCTTGCTTTGGCAGACATGGAGAACAGATGCATATACCCTGTTTACAGGAAGCTATACAAAAACCTCTCTTAATCCATTCTTTTCTAGGCTACACAAGCTCAGTTAATTGGATTTACTCTTACAGATCATGTTTCCTAGACTTTGGACTACTCTTCTTACTGTATGTTGGATTTTCTCCAAGGCCCCCCACATTTGCTCCAAGTGTGGTGACTTGAACTGATCATTGCATTGCAGCTGACACATGACCAGTGCCAATTACTGTTTCAAAATACCCCCATGATCCACATACAATTCTTCTTACTAATGCATCCTGGAAACCCAGAACTTCATTTACCACTTTCTGCAGTAGAAGCACACTGTTAAGATTTTGTGATCCACTAAAGCATCTACAGCTGTTTTCTGCAGTGTTCACAGTTTGCCAGCTATGCTCTATTTTGTATTTTTGCCTTTGATTTTTTTCATCCTCATTGTGGAACTTTTTTATTTCAGACCATTTCTACAATTAATTTAGGTAACTTTGGGATTTTATTCTGTCCTCCAAAATGCTTCTGATCTCCCAAATAGTTGCTCTCAAATTCGTACACTATTCTTTCAACCAGGTAGAATATTAGTGAATAAATATTATTGATGATGATATTGAACATGATATTTTACCTGGCATTTTATAGGATACCCACTGGCACCCACATGGTATCCCCATAACATGCCAGCAATAAAATGAATTGTGTTAACTGCAGCAATCCACAGAAGGTTACATTTCCAACTTGCCACACTGAGTACCAAATGCAGCATTCAGCCACTGTAAAGATCCAAGCAATCAAAGCTCTGAACACAGGCTATTAGACACTTATGATTGTGCAGATAAGCATATAAAATACTGCCTGAGTTATCAGTGTCACTCAGTCCAGTCTGCTGACAGTGAGCACCACAGGGAAAAGGGATTTATCCACGTGGAACAGATGAAGAGTGAAAGAGATGAAATTCTACAAGTGTAGGAGCAGCAAATGAAAAAAACAGACTTGGAAATAACAACTCATACATGATGCACATTTACCAAGACAAAACACTTTTTAAAGATCTGCTTTGACACTGTGCTTTCTTTGCAAAACAAATTCCAGAGTCTTTTTTCTTTTAACATAATTTATGGCATTGTTTATAACGTGTTTAATTGTACCTGGATCAACATTATTGGACATTTCATAACACAGTCATCATCCTATCCGCATGTACTTCCAAACATATCTGGATAATATGTCTGGAAATCTTTAAATATAGTGCCCTTACAGGATATTTTTATGTTTTCGCATGCACAAAACTGCATGAAAAAATGTGGTAGTGATTTGTTGTTCTGGACTGAGGAAAACAAATCAAGTACAAAATGTCTTCAAGTGAGAGATCACATTCCATTTCTTTACCATCTAAGCTGAGCAGCCCCACAAAGGTGACAGCTTTTGCAGTGCCAATGACCTCTACAGTTGAGACTGACTTTCAAGGCCTGTGTGTTACATCTTCAGCAAAATTTCCCAGACAGTTGATGACATTCCCATATAAAAGAAACGGTGCTACATTTGCAGGGCTGTTCTTTCCTTTGAGTATCACTATGCTCCAGCCGCAAGACCAGGGAGGCCAGAGGCAGGCCCACTGCAGCAGCAGGAGGGATGGGTGCTCTAGGGCTTGCTAGCTTCCTCTCCTTGATCTACCCCTCCACCTCGAGTCAGAGCCAGAGCAGGCAGATGGATGAAGAAAAAGAGCTGCTCCATCTCTCCTCAGCTGATATGGAGGGAAAGGAATAGATGAACTGGGGAAAATTAGGTTACCTTGAGAAATGGCAATGATTTCAAAGGCTGGTTGAACTGAACAGGGCCAAAATGCCTCTAGCAGAGCCCTGACAGTTTGGGTCAAGATAGAAAATTGGGACACAAATGTGAAAAGATAGGTAACTATGTCAATGTTATTTGTAGTTAATGACTTACAAGTTTAAGTTCTCTGTCCTAGGTGCTTATTTTTCTGCAGAATATTAAGAAACTCATAATGAAGTTTTCTCAAACATTCTCCTACTGATGAAGTCATATTAGGTACTTTGAACTTTTTCAGCATTGACTGTTTAGGCTGAAATTTGGCATATTTGCTTTGTGAAGGTGCTTTTCTTGTGGTTGAGCCAGAAGTGTTCTGCTTCTAATGATAATGAAGTGTGGGGAAAAAGCAAACGCCTTTCTCATCATGAAAAATAAATGTGCAGTAGCTATTGAAGAACTGTAATATCACTATGTCAGCCTGAAGGAATGATATTTGGCAGTGAAAGTCCTTAAGTCATGCATGTTATTTTTGGTGGCTTGGTTAACACTATATCCATCTCTTACAACCACAAATGTTCAAAGAAATATTTTTCATTCGCACAGATTGTCACCTTTCAAGTGATGATTCTTTCATGTAGTTGCACCTTCCAACCTCAAAAACCAAACCTTTTTTTTTTTTTTTTTTTTTTTTTTTTTGGATTGGCAAGGATGTGGAAAGCAGGAGGCAGAGTGGCTGGCTACCCACAAGCAGACCTCCCAGGGCATTTTGGGGGGCTGCAGCATAGAACTTCTCCACAGCTCCCCATCCTCTGCGGCTAGGAGAAGAGTTGTGACCAAACTGCCCAAAGGTTCACATGGGTCCTCCTCAGGTGGACCCAAAATTTCAGACTGGCAGACAGCTAGTCCAGGAAGATGAAGGAATGACTTCTGAGAAACTAGGAGAAATATATATATATTTTTCCTTTTAGTTTTTGGCAAATATGCTGTAAGATGTTCTTAAGTACATTTTAATTCTCTGTACATGTGTTCACTGCTTGCACAAAGGACTTAGGGTCTTTTCATTTTGCTATAGCATAATTACCTAGAGTGAGATATATATGTGCAATATTAACCAACATAACTACTGTTTATTCAGTATCCCAGATAAGGAGCTTTTGTTTTATGCAGTTCCTCACTATTTCTCTCAAGACAATTTACTACCTCTATTATAAATAGTCTTTAGTTAATCTTTTTAGTGTTTTTAGTTCTTTCTTTCTAAAGAAACAGATCATCTCCTTCTGCATCCAGTCAGGAGAAAACAAAACCAGTAACAACTCCCCTAGAGCCAGTGAGTTTCATCACCAAGGTTTACTTCAAAGCCTGCCTTTCTTGCATGACTCATTCCTTTCAGTGGTCACAGGAGAGGGCACCTGTTAGTATAGGGAGCAAAAATAGATCCTTTTTTTTCTGTCACTGATTTAGAAAGGCATTAGTTAAGAATGGGGATGTTATAGCCACCCAAGGGAACAGTATTTCCTATATTATCCCAGTGTTTCTTCTTATTATTTTGAGGAATTGTCTTTAGTGGCTTTTGTGAAATGCTTTGAGATCTCAGATAAAATGTGTTATATGAGAACTCAGCCCTAAAAGATGCTGAAAATACTCTGGCCCTGATCCAGTAAAGCACTTAAGCAGGTATTTAGCTTAAAGCATGGAGGAATACCCCTGGGGAAAAACACATGCTTAAAGCTAGGTATATACTTCCATGCTTTGTAGGATCAAAACCAGAGCTCTCAAATCCTTACAGAACTGAGCCCACATGCTCTGTATTTTTACAGAGTATTTTTTACTGTGTTTCATAAATCTGAGTAGATCATTCAGCTCAAACACAATGTTATTAATTGCTTTTGACCCTGCACTGTTGACACCAGTAGCTTTATTTCAATGGGAATAAGACTAAACCTTAATGGTTTGAGGGACTGATGGCCAAACCATACTCATCAATCAGACAAATAATAGAGGCACTGAATAGTAAATGATCACAGTCTGTGTCCTAAAGTCATATACAAACAGTAACATTGCTTATCCAAAGCATTCAAAAATGTTCTATGCATTTCATAAAGAAAGACAGAGGGAAACACTTTCACAATAGCATTTCCCATCTGTATGAAGGGTGATCCAGTAGGGGAGCATCACTGGTGAGGAGGAAAGGGGAGGATGGGCAAGGTGCATGCCCACTCTTTAGGAGCAGAGCACGAGCCATGCAGAAGCACCTACCACAAACAGCTGCACATTCTGCTTAATTGCAGGAGGAAGGAGTTAAGAATCTGCCACTTTGAAAAAAAATGTAAGCCTTTATTTCCCACCACTTCTCAAAGATGAGAAGATAGGCAATATCATAAAAGGCAGTAGTTAGGAAAGGCAATAAAAAAAAAGAACAGGAGAGACTTAGGGGACACAAGAGGGTCAGGCTGCAGATTTCCTTCTCATCTTCAAAAAACAAAAATAAGGAAAATAAGAAAGTACACACTGGTAGGCTTTCCTACAGGGCCTTGGCCTGAGTTCAGTAATATGCCTGTATTTACCCCACAGAGAATGCCAGTGCTGCCTGTGCTGTCTTGATAAATCATATCAGCACTGCTATATTGAAGCTCCGGAGTATATTCTTAGCACAACATTAATTGTTGCAACCATCTGGATATACTGTGAGAAGCTATCAATAAACATATCAATCATACCGATGAAAGTATTTAGCCAAGAGTAATGCTACAGCTTGTTGTATGTTGTTCATAAACTCCTAATTCAGTGCTTGCAAATATTCTGTGGGGTTTTTTTTTTCTGATCATCTTTTTCTCTAGTAGGCTCTCTGTGTGGAAAACTACTGGTCTTTTCTCTAGTAACAGTTGTTTCTGCATTATGAGGTAAAAGCTGCAGAACTACTGGCCAGACCAGAAGACACAAACTAAAATAATTGAGAAGTAGCTGAATCATAAAAAGAATGGAAAAAATTAAGGCAGTGCGTGAGATAATGGATTCTTATATAATGCAAAAAATAACAAAAAGGTAAATGTACATTGAACATTAAGGAAAACACTGTTTTCATCAAGGTCTGTTACAAACAGGAGAAATCTTCTGTGTGCAGGAAAAAAATCTCACAGGATCTATACTTTTACTAGACTAGATAAACCTTAAAAGTGTTTACCTCAAACAAATGTGACATGACTAGTGAACTGGACTGAGCTAATGCTTCTTTTCATTTCTTGTTTTATGATTACAATAATAAAAGGTAATCTCTAAAAGATATTTCAGAAATGTTTGAAACATTTTGTAGGCTTTTAAAAAACTGTCTGGTCAGGTTGAGCACTTTGTCTTTCCAGCTCAGAGCTTTGTTAAAGCCTGGATGCTACCAAAGCTCTCATTGTTTTAATTTGGTACATGGTGCGTGTTTCTTGTGCTTCATTCTACCTTCTCTACTGCTAATGGGAATTGTCTACAGAAAATTATATCTGCCCCAGATTAATTTAAAAAGGAAGCTTACACCCCTAGATTCCCATTTAAACATCACCCAATTGCAGTCTCTATTTTCTCTTATTTTCTACTGGTGATCCTTCTTCCTGTTTCAAAGGATCCCTCTACGGCATTAAAAAGCTTATGGCAGGTTTTTCTTTCAAGAAAACATCCTACCTAAACACCAACAAGAACATATTCCTTATACAGATGCCTATAAAAGACCCTTTTTTGCTTGACAGGGAAATAGTACAGTGACCGTTGCAGCCAATATAGCATATGTTGGCAATGACTCCATATGTCTACCGGGTCAAGCCCTGGAACTTGGGAAAATGTAAAGATTTTACTCTAAAATCCACAATATTATGGTATAACTGCTCAAATTTGCTCAGCTACTAGAACTTCTTATTTAAAGGTTAATCACAGTACTCCATTCTATTTAATGTTTTATATGTTTTCAGTGTATTTTAGCTCTTGCTTTACTGTAATATCACATAGTACCCCATTGTACAAAGTTCAGACAAAACTATTAGCACTTAAGAAGGTTTTGGATCTATTAGGCCTGAAATTTAAACCCATGTGAAGCCCTCTGAAAAATCCAATAAAGATAACTCTGTCATATTCTTCGGGGGATGGAAAGGAGAAAAAAATAGAAAATTTTAAATTAATTTAATATATACATATAAGGAACTGGATTTTTTATCTATTCCTAGTTATTTCAGTTTGTTTCTACAGTTGAGTCATTTTTTTATGATTATGAGAAAATTGCAGAGAAAATTCCTCTCCTGAATATGTATAAGACATATTT
The DNA here is from genome assembly GCF_036370855.1 of Dromaius novaehollandiae. Lineage (NCBI taxonomy): Eukaryota > Metazoa > Chordata > Aves > Casuariiformes > Dromaiidae > Dromaius > Dromaius novaehollandiae. The sequence goes on from NC_088098.1 coordinate 194,893,516, forward strand.
TATTCTGTGTTTGTGCTCTTTCTGTTTTCCATGGCTTTGAACACAAAAATGTGCTGCATTTAATGCTGATTAGATTTTCTGCAAATTCCCATGATGATGACTGATCAATATTCTGTTTTTGCCAACAGAATGCATCAGTGACCAAATGTCAGAAGCATGTAAAGCATGATAAGTTACAGCAGTGGTCAATACCAGTATTATTCGTTGTACAAATGATATTATGTTGTCATTGCTGTTTTATTATTTTATAAAGCACTGGCTGTGGGCTATGGACCAGATCTTGATGACAAGAAAATTGATAGACAGTCTCCTGCTGATTCAGGAGATTTTATCTCCTCTGTTTAGCAAGAGCAATTTGAATTATTGCAGAACTGAATCAACAAGACACATCAGATCTTCTTTAAGTGCCACCCATTTGGCTCTGCCCCATTTCCACCACTTTCTTGTTTGTTTGACACTCCTTCTGCCCCACTGACTCAGAGATCACAGACATCAAATTCACATGGCAGTCAGACTGCTGAGGAGGCAAACTGTTCTCCCTCTCAGAAAGACCATAAACACCCTCCAATTTGTAGAAGAGTCAGAAATGCAGCCTAATAACTAAGAGCTGTGATTTCTGAAGAGCTGCTCCCGTCTTTGGAGTGAGGTGGTCTACAATGGATACTGAGTATGGTGAGATGCCATGTTCTTTGGGGATATATTTGCCAAAAGTTGAGTCAGGAAAAGGAAAGCCCCTCCAAACAGATGCTTAGCTGCTGAGCAACATCAATATATGCTAAATCAAATGACAACAGGTTGGTACATCAGAGATAGCTTTTCTTGGATAAATCCTTTGTAAATCTGAAATGAAATTGGGAACTATATGGTCTTCTACTAATATCAGGAAGGTAAAATAAAAGTCACTTCCTTATTAAGTCCAAGACTTCATCGGCATTCATGCCTATACACAATGGCCAATGCAAGCTGAAAAAGTTTACACAGGAAATACAGAAGACATACAAAGAATGCTATGGCTTTGCTTGTTGCACCACAGTTTATGGTTAATGCAGTCTCTGTTTATAGCACTTTGTGGTTCCTTTATATGACAAAAATAGACAAACTGTGCTAATGAGACCTGCAGGCTTCGCTGGAGACATAAAGGGCAGAAGTGTGCAAAACCTTCCAGCAACCAAAACTGCTTTGCTTCCACTCACAGGACACCGCTGAGGTCAAGTACTAAGAGTCACTTTGGAGCCTTCCTTGCCCATACAACAGGAACCAAGAGCAGAGCTCTGTTACTATCACCCCTCTCAAAGCAGGTGAGAGTTTGCATAGACTCCAAGGCTTTGGCTGTGGAGCGGGATGGCCAGCACAGTGCAAGTACTCAAAGTGGGCAGTGGCTGTGGCAGGGAATGCATTGTGCTGTTATTGAATATTCACAGTGGTGGTACAGAAGAATTTTTTCCTTTCCGAATTTCACTTAGTTTGCGTGATTATGTAAGTGTCTGTGTCTGGCTTTCCTCTAAACACTTATTATTTTTTGTATTTTTTGAATCATGATAATAGCTGCTATGATTAGTCTTAAATACAGTAATTAGTGAAGAGAAAAGTGACTTTTTGTTCACGGTAAGGAATGTGTAAGCTTATGTTCTTCAGATATGATAAAAATTCAGTTTAAAACAATTGACTAATGGGTAAATGTGAGTTCAGGCTCAGAACAGAGTAGGAAGCCCCTAGAAATAATAATTAGTTCAATCACAGCTGTCCTTTGGAGGCCATAACAAATATCAACGTGGTTAGATGTTACTTTAATGTTAAGTTCCTCTAGTAAATAAACTAAATAAAACTAAATAAACTGCATCATATTCAACGTGGTGCAGGAGTTGAACTCAGCTGTTGCAGCAGACATGCATCTCTGTCAAGCCACAATGTCCCTTCTCTGACCTTGCGGAGCCCCACAGGCTTGTCTCATGGACGGGTAGGGCTAGGACCTTCTAAACGCTGGGTCTATTTGTGCAACTTCTGAATCAACTATTGAGCATAATCAGTAAATGCTATACACAAAATCAAGGTATTGCTGGTCCTTTCCAATTTAAGCTCTCTGTCCTGCATGCAATGCATATGAGGACACACAGCCTTGAAAGCAAAAGCTGCATCTGTTCCATATTGGCCAAACAAAAGGAATGGTTGCAACATGAACCATATTGGTTAAACAGTGCTTATCATTTCCAATGTCTCGGAATTTTTTCTGTTATTTTCATTTTTTTGTCTGCTTTCATTGTCAACAGATGCAGAACATCCTGAAGCCAGTCTGCAGTTTGGTAACTGGGAAACACAACAGCTTTTACATAAAAAAAATAAGAAGTATTAGGGTCATCTAATCTGATTCTTGGTCTGAGTTTCAGAGAAATGAAACTGTCTTCTCTTAGCAATCTTTCTTCTAAAGATTTGTATACCTGTCACCATGCCTTGCTGTGAAGAGAATGGGATAGTGGCAAATAACAGTCCTATACCCAGACTTACGAAAAACATAGAGTTTCTGTGGTTTTATTACACAATATGATTACAAGGTGCAAGTGAGAGTACAAAGTGAAAAAAAGAAGACATAATAAAATGAGACTGTTTATGTGTAGATCATATACTCCAGAGGAAAATGGCTTCGACTTGTTCAATGGAAGAATCTGGACTTTTTCAGCTCAGCTTCTTCCAAGAATAAATCTTGGCTGTTTACCATCAACCTCAGATTACATTGATAAGTTTTACAGATTTATAAAGCTCAATGCCATTTTTCACTTAAAGTAGGAATTCATTTTCTCTTTTATGAATGAGAAATAAAATGTATCCTTCCCCAAACAGTATTAATATTCTTTTGAGAGCTGAATGAATTTTCTGAGATTTTACAGTGTAATCTGCTAGGTAAGTTAAGAACGAAAATTAGTGAAAACTGAGCCCGTTAAGAAATTTAGCATCTATGTCAGACTTTATTCTTACCCCAAATGAGCTAAGTAGTGCAATAACACAGATGCATCAAGCTTCCCATATGGTTAAGCTAATTGAGAAATGGTGTATAAGCCATATCTGAAGAAATTAGCTTATAATTAATTCATAATTATTTACAGAAAAGGAGCTGGATCCCCTTCCGCTCTTCACTAGTTTCATATGTTGTGCTGCCTAGGTAATATGTCATTATAGTTGTGCCTTTGATGTCCTACCTTCTCCACACTGCAGCTGCCTGTAGCCCCAACCCAATGGCTCTGCTTATATCTGTGTATAGACTTTTTTAGCACAGTTCCTTCCATTGCCACAATACTTCCCATGGAATGAGCTTTATTGCTTTTCCATTCTTTTCAGTATTTGCTCGCTTTTCCTGGCAACAGAAGTGTAAGGTCCAGGTACAGCTGTCAATGCTCACTTTGTACACCATTTTTTGGTATGTTACAGCTTGCCCACATCCAACTTAGAAGAAATAATGGGGATAAGACAGAAGGGAAAGAGCAAAGCTATTTCTCATTCAGTCTTCTTTTAAGAAGATTTTCCCTAGGTCTCAGAAGTCATATTCCTAGCAAATATCTTCAATATTTCAACAAAGATACCACTGTAATAGATTAGCCCTTTCCTTTTCAGATTTCCATTGTGTGGGACATGTCAATATTTTTACATTCAATTTTCTGTCACAAGGATAAAAATCAAAACATGGAAATTTTTAATGGACTAAAAGTCTGATTGTTTTCAAATATGAAACATCAAAACACCTACTTTTTTACATTTTCTGTTTTAGAAAACACCTTTGGATCCTCTAGACTCAGCCCATCACCTTCTGGCAATAGTTGCTCAGGAATTCATGAGCCTTATTCTCCTCCTACAGCACATCCTCTCTGGTCTCAAGACACCTCTTGTCTTGCCTCCTCAGTACATCTTGGGGAGGGAGCGACCATGCCGTGTCTGTTGCAATGGCAGCAGAGCATGTCATGGGGCCATAAAGAAAAACAGAATCAAGACAGGAATTGGATTACAACCCTTGGATTATAAAATACTTAAGATGTAAACAAAGATTTACCCACCTAATATGTCTTTTGGATTTTTCTGATATAAATTTCTACAGAAAGCAAGTTCTTCCTAATAGAAAATTTCAATGAGATCTCACTTTCCTAAGGAAAGTGTTTTACTTAATATGTTTATTAGCTCCTTGGTGCTATTTAGCATTACAGCTAACCAATTATACAAAAAGGGATAAAAAATAGGGTTTGAATCCTAAAGTACATTTATTTGGATCATATGATTAGTTTCTTTATTCATTCTTTTTGCAAACATTGTGTGAGCTGTTTTATGTTTATCTGAATGTTTCAGGAATGACTGGAAGATTGTTTAATAGTTATAATGACAATGAACGAAAAAGTGTTTTTTATTTATATTCATTATTATGCAATTCTATTTATTCTGGCCACCCAGACATAGCCTTTATGCTTAATTGACCAGTAAATCTTTGCAAATACTGAACAGAATATGCAACATGGATGTTTCACTGACAGACACCATCTGCTCTGCCATCTTAATAATAATACAGAATAACAAATAAGTTAGCAGAAATCACAATCAGTTCATGAGTGAATACGATACGGGCTATTTTCTCAAACATTATTATCAGTTACTAGTTACTGCATCTCTACATGTTCTATGACTTTTTAAGAGCCAAAATTTCAGAAATACCACTATACAATGCAAAGACTCCCATTAACATCACCACAAATTTTATTAGAGTCCTGAATTGTCTGATCTTGAAGGAAAAATGAACATAAAGCACACAAATGTAACCTCTGGTAAAGACTTGAATAAACTCTTAAATTTTTCTACCTATTGATGAATGTTAACTAAGAAACACCTTCTTCTGTGATGTAGTGCTATGGTGATTTTTGATTCCAGGTAGACTGCTAGAGACAGATAGATATAATTGGTCTCTGCTTTGAATTACTTGATTAGCCATAAAAAAAAAAAAAGCAACAATTTTAATAATCTTAAGACTTATTAAAAATAAATAACCTACTACAGTTTAGCCAAAGCCAACTTCTGTTAGCTGATGTAAATGGTCAGAGGGCCACTCAAGTCCAGACAAAAAGAAATTCAAATTTAAGTCATGCAAAATTGAATGCTAGGTTTTTGGTTCAAGTCCAAATCTAAATTAAATGAAAATGCTTATGGTTAAAATATAGATTTAGCAAGGCCTTTTAACATGTGCTGTGATCCTATTCTCAAAAGCACTCAATTCTAAATAGGCATTTAAATCTATTGATATCAAATTGGCACACCTTGCAATACATTATCATGTATTTTTCAAACTTTAAATCATTTCACTGTTAATGTTGCTTCTGTGATGTGAGTCTGTTGCACTGATTTTCTGGCCACTCTCTGCTGCATGCCTTAGGAGCAAGGAAAATAGCTCACTCATACTCAGAAGTCCTCTGGAGTCCCATAATTGTAGGATACTACTGACAGCCAAGTAAGTCCAGGTAGGTTGGGCAGTTCCTCTGGACTAAGCAGTAGTGATGGGTGGGAACAGGCTCCACTGGTTGGGAAGTGAGGCAAATGTTTTAGTTGCCAGAAACAGCTTTCAGCTGCCCTCCTTGTCACACCTGCCTGCCCCTTAGCTCAAGTTGCCCTGCCAATTTCACTTTACAGTGATGAAGCATCACTTTAAAACAATTACTTTCCATCTCATTGTTGCTCCTTGCTGTGCTAATTTATGTAGTCTATTATTTTTATTGTATAGTATTCTATATAGAGCCTTCTACAGATTTACAATACTGCAGATAAGGAAGTAGCAAGCTGCTGGGGAAATCTAAAACAGGTCTTCTGGCTATTCTCCAAACAAGCTTAACTTTATGCCCCCAATAAATGGACTGTAGCACACTTAGAGGCTATCTTGTACAAGATAGCACACGTTACTGTTACCGCTGTGCATTGAAGGCAAAGATAAAGATAAGATCAAGAGCCATTTTGATATGTCACAGTTCTTTTGTTTGGGAATGACTGTTAAAATGTTAAGATCATGGCGTGGGCTGAATGTGACAAATAATGGTGGAATTTACCTAACTAAATGTGCATGTCTGCATTTGAGCTGATCATCTCTGTCTGACTTTATGATCAGTGAAAAGAAACAGGCACATCCAGAGCACAGTTCCTCATGTCCTTATGGGGACATCTGACATAGGTCAGATGGATTATGCCATAAAAAGTGCCTATTTCCCACCACTGACTGTAAGGGATAGTGACTTAGACATGCACGCCAGTACTGCAGACAACTGAAGTTACACACATGACAAAGCTTGCCAGGAAAAATGAACTTCTGTTAGTTTACAAGCAATTTTCAGATGCTTTTGCAACCATATTCCAACTTGCAATTGATCCTCCACCTCTTTTCCCCAAAATATTGCAAAAGCAGTTTTTGTAGAGCTAAGATGGTGCAATATATTGTTCTGAAAATACCAAATTATATATTTTTTGAAACAAAATACATTCACAAGGCTTTCTGGAAGACAATGATGAAATCTGACTTCTTTGTTGTTTTTGGTTTCATTGCTGCTCTTACTAATTAGCAGTGAACTAGACTAGGATTTCCAGCCGTACTTACCATGTACTACGTACGCACGTGTGGTTGCATGAGGCTGACTCTCACTCACTGAGGAACCTGGGGCTTCCATCTGACCAGGCCAGCCAGATTCCCAGGTTGCCCAATTTTTAGCAGGATTACCAGGAGTCTGGAAAAATCTGTAGCCTTGGGACAGTTCATTGGACACGATTGTCCTGAATGCAGGGGACTGCTGCTGACAAAGAAATCTGACATTTGGGCACAAATATATGTAGTTTCTTCTTTATAAACATTTATTTTCTGAAGAGCATTGCTTATCTTTCAAACCTGTACTCTGAAATTGGTCAAAAGGGGCAAGTTCATGAGAAGGATGGGGAAAATATGGTTGATGCTAGTTTGTGAGACTGGGTCATCAAAAGGAAGTCAAAAAAGTCAAGTGCAACATATAAGCATATAAGGAATTTGCAGTTAAAAAAAAGGAAGAAATAAATTGTGGGAAGGATGAATTTTAAGGTACAAATACCATAGGATTGCTGTGGCTGATAATGCAAACTCAGATTTAGCACACCTATATCTGCAAGTCACATCAAACAAAGTGATGCTGCTAAATCATAGAAACAAAAAAATTACAAACCACAGTGGCAACATGCTGGGGCTGGATGTGTTATGTATTTTTGTTTTTCAAACTAAATGTGGGCTTGACTCATGCCCTTGCCCTGAGAGGAAGTGCTTAATAAAGGAATGCCTTCCAGAGTACTGGAAGGGGAAGCATAGTCAGAAAAGAAATAGCAAACCACTTATACAGTCGTCAGCTTCCTTGCATTGTTGGTGAAGCAGCACATTTTCAAGGACTTCCAGAAGCTGCCTAATTTTCAGTGCAAAATTACCAGTGGAGGAGCAATACTTAAAAAATTACAGATGATGGTGCAATGAAATGCCTCAGTTATGGTTCTTTTGCTGTTCTGGATGACTGCAGCTGTAGAAACTGTGTACCTTTCAGCACTCCTTAGGTGACAGTCATACAAGGCGTTCTTCATCCAAAAGGCAGTAGATCTCTGCAACTCCTTGTTTTGGGATGCTGAGGATAACAACAGTTTATGTGGGCTCAAATAGATAGCGTACAATTTTGTGGAAGGAAAACTAGAGGATTCCTAACTACATTGAAACCACATCTGTTTTGGGAAGTCCCTGGAGCTGAAAACAGTTGGAGGCTGGGAGCATATCAGGAAGAAATATCATATATGCTTGTCTTGTTCTCACGTTATATTCAGGTACTTGCTAAAAATTAAGTTTGTGTACGTTCTTTGTGATATTTTCCCTATATTTCTCATCTCATTTGTATAGCAAATGATGTTCTAATAGCAGAGGATTCTGCCATCTTTAACAAAGTTAATTTCACAAATATATTCAAATTCACAACAAAACAAGAAAAAAGGCTCTTTTTGATGTTTGGCTAAGGAGTATAGCAACCAAGAATTGACATATGCCCGCAACAGTGAGTTTTCCTGGTTGCTAGGATCAGAATCCTAGAACACACTACAGCTGGCAATTTCTTCACTTCTAAACAAAGGCATACTGCTTAAATCCTGGGTCAAAGTATAATGGCAAATAAAGGAAAATCTATGCAAATCTTTTTTTAACCTTCAAGTCTCAAAAATATTAATAATATTTACACAAAAAAATGGGGCAACCACACGCTTCGGTCATAGGATGACATATTTGCAAACAAGACAGAGTTATTATGTAAATAACAAGTCCTTCACGTTGATGAAAGCTTCAGAGGAGAAAACTGAGGAGTGTGATGTGTTAAAGGAAACAATGAATATCTTCCATAGGCTTCTAAAAACACCTTCAGATGTTGAAAGGCTTACAGCTGAAAATGGTAAAAGGAAGATATTTAAATACATTTTTCAGAAAATTTAAAGCAAGTTTCGTCTCTAAATGGCAAAAGTATCTTGGTAAATAGAGATAATAACAGATACATTATCAGGAGAGTGGACAGCCCCCGTTTCATAAACTCAGTACCCTCGTTTTGTGCATAGTATCTGTGTCTTGTACATCTGTGAATTCACTCACTTTATTTCAAAAAAAACAGAACAAAGAATGAATTCTTCCCCCTAACAGGCACATCAGGCAGGAGTATGCCTCAGTTTTACAAAGGCATTGCAGATGACTTAAAACATTGCAGGAAGATGTTTCTTGTAGTCTTGGAGAATGTAATGCCACCTGATACTGACAGCGAGTTACAAACAGAATATATAATTTTACAGCCATATAGTCAGCTTCCATCTTTCTTGTAGTTGAAATGTACATGAAATTATAATGAAGATTTTCTTTCAGTCCTTTTGCAGACCCCAAACTGAAGTTATAAATAGGCAATCATCGGTGTTACATTCAAAAGTATAAATATCTAATTAATTTTAAAACTACTCTCAATAAGGTATTCTTAAGTATAGTTTTAGCATACAAACTACTGTAGACTAACATATCAAATGAAAGATGGTGTTCACCAACACTATCTTTGATTAAGAAGCTTTCTAAAATTTATGTTTGTCGCTTTGATATGAAATCGATGAAAAATTGTAATGCACAATAAACATTCATAAATATATGTAGATTCTGGCTGTTGAATTTTGTTAGAGGTTGCAGGATCCAGTCGACTTCAGGACCCCGGGGCTTTTCCCTGTCACTGTCACTAACGAATAGTTTTATACAATCCCCAAACTCTCTTCCTGCTGCATCCCACAATAAGCCCTGTACCCCTCAAGGCAATAATCTCTTTATTTTCATGGCTTTCTGGGGAAAGAGTGTCTTTGCTTGACCCCTTTAGGCAGGTTTCCCACAAGGGACAGCGGCTGACTCATTGCCAGGGGATGGGCTCGAGGAGCAGCTGAGGCCGTGGCCTCTGTCTCTGCTGAGCGGGTTACTGCGGTTCCCCACCTGTCATAGGTCCTCTGAGCCTCACTGGGCCTTTGGGTTTATGGTAGCTGGTCTTTAATCAGATAATCTAACAGACTTAAGTAAAAATGAATGCTGAATCCTTCTAAGCCTATTTCGACAAGCTTAAGACTTTAATATGAGAAACATAACTCTGTAACTGTAAACGTACTATGGACATCAATAGGTGTCCTAGCCTGAATACCTTGGATGCAATGTCAATCTTTGTATAAATCCCCTGTGGACTCCAGGCAGTGGAACAGACCTCAGGGTACAAACGGAGACCAAAATTTCAACTCTACCTGCCATTCTGACATGTGGGGTCGCGGAGGCAGGAGAACCCCTGTCTCAGGTTAAATCTGCAAAACAGAACAACATTTCTGAGCATGAAGTGTTTGCTTCTGCAAAAGCCAACAGTTGTTCCATCTTCCAAATCACTCTCTCCAGTTTATTTTTATTATGCAGCTGAAACAACCTTTTGATTAAATTTTCATTGCTTTAAGTTTCCACTGCCAGCATTTCAATCCAGCTTGGAACTGAACCCTCCAGGTCATGAGAAAAAGTAAATTTGCTGTTTTTCTTTGCTTCTCAATGCACACAGTTTCCAGGGCTGTTACAGTCTGACATTATTATAATATTGATTTATTGCACAAAAGAGGGAGGAAAGGAAAGAAACTATGGAAACCTCAGGCTCTATGAAAGGAAGCCTCGATGTTCGTCAAATGAAAGAGTACAAAACAGATAGAAAAAGAGAGGAACTGTTTTCCACAGTTCTATTTTAATGCCTTTCAAGATTAACCAAGTATAAGACTCCTCGCTAATACGGTATGTCGTTTCTGTCGTGTTATGTCCTTGGGGCATCTAGTAAGTGACAGTAATTTTAAAAAATCATTGAAAAAATGTATATCCTATCAGTCTCTGATACTTCAAATGCTTTCATTCATGTTTACATACTCGAGGTCTATCAATGAAATGTCTGGGGGTCTGCAAACGTTCAAACCATTATAAAACATGTGCAAATCATTAAATGACCAATGAGTTCCTGCAACCCCCCCAGAGCTGTCCGCTTAACAGGCACCTTCCTGTAGCCAAGGCCTGACCCTCACCTTGAGAACCATTTCAGCATGTCCCACCACAGAACGGGACCAAGGGCCACAGCCTGGTTGTACAGAGGGGCAGCAGGGTTGTCTGCTTAGACATTTCTAGAACCTTCTGGTGGCTGGAGGAGGCATCTTCAGGAGCCCACTCTCACTTCCTCGTCTTCATTAATGACTGACTTTGTGTCACTTGCCCAGCTACAGCCCATAACATCTTCGTAAGCAGACTCAGGGACACCAGCATGTGGACTAGCAGCAGGTTTCTCTCAGAAGCATTTCCAGGGATGCCACGGACTTGTGGCAGAGCACGACTTCACCAATGGGGACAAAGTGAAGAGACAACTGCACGTAGGAGGTAAGGCTGTAAATCCTACGAGTAGCTATTGGAGCTACTGCCACTGAAGTACAGATGAACAGCAATTTGTGAAATGATTAATCCTTAAGTGATGACACAAGAAACAAATAATGACAGCTTAAAGAATAATTGGCATAAGGTGTAGAGTATAAGCAAATATAGTAATAAAAATTAGATAAAGAAAAAGTGAGAAAAAAAGGTTAATTGTTATTTTAGATTTTGCTGGTCAGCTAACTGGTATCCAAATTGGAATTATGTTGGAACTATCCAACAGCTGGATAGTTGAGAAAGCAGAACTCATAATTCTGTTATGAGATGATACAGATTTATGACAGGTGAGAATACAATGAAAATTGCAGTCACTCCCCAACACACACACTCAAGAAGAATAGCTTCAGTTGGTAAAGCAGGGACCAACATCAGTCAAGGAGAGTTTAGTCTTTACTGCTACAAATATCACTCTCCTGACTGCAGATTTCCTTGTTGCTTGCAGAAGCTGAGAGACTAGCAAACAGTAGCCAAACAGAATAAAAATCATCATCAACAACATTCCCAGAAAACAAAGAAAATATGAATAACCTTTTTTCCATGCAAAGGCTTTGAGCTCTCTTGATTATATTTTCTAACCTAACGCTATGGGGATTTTTAATCTCTTGCACTTCACTCTTCCCATCACAGCTCCTTTCAAGCTTCAGAAACATTTAATGGATGAATACCACAGAATGTTTTCAGGAAATATTTTTATGAAATAAATGTGCTTTGACTGATTTCACAATCATTTTCTGTTTATTTTCTGTAGCTATGCTTACATCAAAATTTAATGCCAAAAATCTTTTTGAGTCATTTGTCTTGAGCATCAGAATGTCCACAGAATACACTTTTTTTTTCTTTTTAATTAAGGGGAGCTGGGTGATTGTGTGCATGTTAGATTGCTGGCACTGAGAAAGCTGTCCACCAGCAGGATCAGCCGTGGGTCTGGTCCGTGCTGCTGCCAAGATAATTCATTCTCCACAAAGTGCCTGAGAGTCTAAATTACGGTGGAGAAAGAGGGACTGTTTGGAGACTGAGTTACCTATTTCAAATACAAATCTATGTACAAACAGATATCTAGAGACATATTCCCTGGGGAAGTGATTTCACTAGGGTTGGTTCTCCTTTCACGTAAAATGGTGCAAATCCACAGCAAACTTGGAAATATCTATATGGAGGCATTACTGTAAAAAACGTGAAGATCAGGCTCAGGATGATCAATGACTTATCTGAATGGAAGACCAAAATGTAGAACAGTTATTAGATGGTGGATCCCAAATGAGAAGGCAGCTGAGGTACTTGTAATTGCATATGAGGAAATACCAGTTCCCAGTGGTTTCCACCGAAGCTGCATCTAAGTTGGAATTCCCCTGTTGTGGCCAGTCGATGGATGGGTGACTCTAGCACAGATTCAGCAAGAAGTAATTGTCACTTTTTTTTCTCCAATTGAACCTGTGGTTCAGTTACTTCCTACTTCATCCGCATAACTTCAAACCCATTTGCAGCAGTTCCAAGCAATTATGGGCAATTTCCCATCTAGCATTTCAATAATAAAATGAAATAGCTATTTTATTTACCTCAGTCAGGTTTAGATTTACCATAGGTATTTAAATTTTATTTTGACAGCTGTTTCTACACATACCTGACTGGAAGGAAGGAAAGTGACAGGTGGCAGCAGCAATAATTTCTACTTCCGTGAGGTTTCCTGCAACTCTAAATAGTTTTGATTAATGCCTATGCTTCCTGCGTTCTATCTGTCATCACTCATATATCAGACAGATCTGACTGTTTGGATGAGTAAACAATCATTCTCTTCTCTGTCTAGTTCATGTGTAGACATCTCAGATTTCTAGAATAGCTGATACAGTACATTTTATGGACAGGACATTGGGTTTTTAAATATGCTGCTCTTCCAAACACTTGGTGTTTAGTCTTCCTCAGGGAGGGCTTCAGCAAATATTCTGTAATAAAAATTTCTGTAATAAAAAATTCTGAGAAAAATGTGGTTTTCTCCCTCCTCTCTAGGTTTCACATCCTCATTAGGGAGTGTACAACTGGCAAAATTATTCTTCAATCTGCAGCGGCTGCTGTAATTGGAAGCAGGCAGTATGGCTTTTAAATAACTTGCTGCAATAACTCAGTCAAGTGTTAAAAAGCATGTTATCATATGACATGCTCATGAAGAGACAAGAAAACCTACTAAGATTTAGTGGATAACTGTTTGAGCTATATTGATTTTAAAAGTGATCTTTTTAGCAAAGAATACAGTGTTCCTCAGCTGTATACTTCATGTTCTCTGGTTCTCAGATTTAATTACTGTAAGAGCTTGACAAGATGTGTGGAGACTCTAATCATCTAATGCATAAAAAATGCTGATTCTTCTTCAGTGAAAGAATTTTAGTATTAAAAAGTTTCTAGCAGTCAGTGAACCCTATTATTTTCTAAATAATCCCATGTTTTGCTCCAACATGCCTCCAGAAGTAGCAATCATCTAGCAACCCACAGAGTTTTCCACATGCAGCAGGAAAAGCTGTTACACATTTAGATGGGATTCTCCACTTGTTAACAAAGCTCTCTCTGCAGTCTATTAATCCAGTCCATAAGGCTGTAACACTGATTTTTTCTAAGATGGCCTTAATTGCACTCTTTCCCTTTCTCCCCTCCTCTCTTCCTCTCTCCTATCTCTCTCTCTCTTCTTGCTGAGTAGAGGTAGCCCTAATGACTAGCTTAAAACCCTCTTTTTATATAGTTAAGGCTAGATACAGTATGTATGCATGAGGCTACACTTTTCACATCCGTCTTTCAAAAATGCTGTAACTTCACTAACCTGGGAGCATCCTTTGATTCTACCAGCTTTTACTGCCAATCTCAGACAATGATGGTAGCTCACTGATACTCTTGTTTTTCCTTAAGCCAGCTGGATGGGGAATGAGCTTTAGGATAAACCACCTAAATTTTTGTGTTTCTACATTGGTGTCTACATGTGAGCAAGGAGTCTATGCTTCAGCGCCAGTGAGTGGAGATCTAGTTGGCGCTATTAGTAGAGTGCGGAGAGCCAGGGAGCATTTCCTCAGAAACACACTCCCGTGAATAGTGACAACTGTTGTGCTCTGCTGAAACAGCCTGAACTTGCAGACATAATCAACACATTTGTCTTCATAATGCTATTGGGATCGATGCTAACGCATGTAGTTTTGTGATTAGAAGTTATAACTTAAAACAGTCAGTTATACATTCTGCCAAAAAGGAAGCTTTCCTTAATGAATTCTCTGAAATACATAGCATGGTCTTAGGTCTCAAAGATCACTCTGAAAAGAGGATATTTTGTCCTGTAGGAGTTTTACTGTTGTCTTTTCATTTGTTTTAATACACACAAAGCTGCACACACATTGTTCTCACGGACTCACTTGTGTCGGGGAGAAGATACACAATCAGGAGAGTCGGATGTGGTGACAGTTTCCAATAATGTAAAACTCCTTTGATCAGAAAAATGCTCGTACTTCATTTAAACTGTGCTTATGTCACTCTTCTGAATGACTCTGAAAACAGTTGAGAATTGTTGGGAATTTGTAGAATATCAGGATTTCAGCTTGTATGATATAACATTTTACAGGGACATGGGTGAGTGTTACTTTACAGTGGTTTATCTGAAATCTACAGAGAAAAAAGATTCCTGGGGAATCTAAGTACATTTGTACTTCTCCACAGAAAGGAAGGGAACAGCAACAGGAACTAAGATTTTGGGTCAGATTCTGGCATCAGATACAGGAACCTGTCTCATTCATCAAATCAAACTTGCTTTATGCGTGCAATGAATAGCAAACACACCAAGGAGCTCAGATGAATTAATGTTTAGCTCTCTAAGGCCATCAGTAAGACGGCATGAAGGGTGGCAGGGCATATGCATACATAAGCTGAACATAGAAATTGTCTGTCTTTTATTATATACCTCTAGAGGCCTGTTTTTGTTGCCATATCTCGCACTAGAAAATCAGCTGACATGGTAAACACAGAGGCTCACACTTTGTAATAGGAAAAGAAGTGCAAATACAGTCACAGTACTTCTTTCTGCAAGGGGCAAAACCTGATTGCAGCCTGTCAGAAGCATTGCTAAGCAATGGCCAGTGTGTCCAGGGGTGAGAGATGCACTAGAAATGGACAGAAACAAGAGAAGTTCACTTCAGTATATCACACACATTTTATGCCCATGTATTTTTGTTAGGAAAGAAAAGCCAAATAAAGATCCTTTTACAGCCATGTAACCTGCTCTCAGCTGTGGAATACATTTTTTTCTCAGTAATGCTTTTTTCATTGCATATGCATGTTGCTAGCGTACTAAATCATGAACAGACTATAGTAAAAAGGAAAATACTATTTCTCTGCCAGTGAATAAAATTATCACTCTTACAGTCTCACTGATTTTATTAAGCTGTGATAACTTTCCGTTTTGCCATGCCTCTTGGCCTCCCTGTGTCCACAGTAGAGAACTTACCCAATACAGAGAGTTACCAGATCATGCAGCCTGGTATATAAAGCCTTCCCTGCAAAAGAGATACTTACAGCTTTTTCAGATAAATTGCAGCTGCTGCCAGTCCTTACACTATACTGAAATGGCAGAAGTTACTCTAAATGACTGAGCAAATGCCAGACAGTGGTCAAAACAAAATACAAGAGAGCAGTCAATTCTGTTAACTGCCCAGAACTTTTTATTGCCGTTTTCACCTTATTAATTGCTTTCAATTTAGCAAAAAATTTAAAAAAATCTAGAAAAAGATCTAGAAAATAGATGGGCTCCTGAAGCAACTTTAATCCCAGAAGACCGTGAAGATCAGAGGTTATTTTAAAAGAGGTTCGATGAGCCATAATGAAATGAATTCACATGCCTTTTAACACATTTTTATAGTGTAAAAATTAGGTTAAACTCAGTGAAACTGGGCAGTTATGCACTGGGGAGAACAAGGGGAGGTCTGATAGCTGAATCTGGGCTATAGGTCCCAGTGACAGGAAGACTGCCAGAATGAGATACACCCATAAATATCTGTCCAGCAGGGAAGAGCCACCGGAAATGGCTGTCACAGCATAAAATGTAATATCAAATCAACAGATTTGCTGGCTTTAATATCAGCCAGGCAGGTGCTATTCTCTGCTGACCCCAACAGAGTCTCAAACAAAATGTAAAGCTGCCTCAACCTGGTCTCCTCTTCTGCCCTAGACTTGACTGCTCCGTAAAGGCAGGGAGGTGTGATTTTTTTTTTTGCTCTGAGCCTGTAGGGCTCACCCTGTATAGGAGGAGGGAGAATTTTGCAGTAGAACAGTAGATGGTCCATTTGAGAGTGTGCAAGTTCATTTATTTGTCTTTGCCACCAAACAAACACAGCCGGTGACACAGTAATTGTCCACTGATGATCAAAAATGTAACTGAGGTGAGAGTAGAATCCTTAGAGAAAATTATTTCTCTGATGGCTGATGCACAAAAGCTCTTGTCACATCCAGATTAAAACTGAATGTGTTTCAGTAGCTGCTGCCACTGCTGCTGATAAACAACCTCTGATGTCAGAGAAATGCAGTCAGCCTGGCACAACTGATAGCTCCCAGCAGCACTGCGGCCACAGGTATGAGAGACCATCCTGTATTACAGAGTGGGTTTTGACTGAGGAATCCTGTTAAAATAATGACTTTCTGTCAATATGGTGTTTGTACTGCATTTTGCAAGTAACTGGGTTGTAAGAGCTCAGTACTGAACATACAGAGTTTGGGAAGACTGAGCTCAGTAAAAAGTCCGTGGAAGGTGGCATCTCCAGATGGCCAACCCAGGCCACAGGTAGCATAAATCACCTCCCAAGATGCCTTCCCTCTCGTCCCTCCCCTCCCCTGATGCCAATCTGACTTGCCTCAGTTAAATCCCGAGCATGTATGGCATAAATACACAGTGCAATTCTCTGGTTAGTGCAGCAAGCAAGCCTGATGAGCAATTTTAATAACAGCCATGGTGTCTGTTTCTCTTTTGAATTTTAAGCTTAAAATCTCCTTTGCGTGGCTTCAAAAGAGCTTCCTGACTCCTGTAAGGTCACCATTTTATAACAACTGATTCGTCACTGAGTTGCAGTTGTTGTCCATCTTCCTCCCAGCCTCTTGTCCTCTCTACTCAGTGCCTAGACCTCATTTCTTCAAAGTTTCGTTCACACACAAACCACCTGCTACTTCCTACTCAGTCCATTCCTAGAGTCAGGTAAAGGTCAATTTGTATTTATAAACCTTTACACTTGATTTTAAGTATTCTCCTGGGTACACATCAAAATAGCTTTACTTTAACTTGAAGAATAGCAAGTTTAAAACTGTCTATAGCCAGCTAGTTCCACTTTAGCAGCATTTCTTGCTTTGCAAGAAGTATGTCCTAAATTATTACATTCTGGCAAAAATCAAGGGTTCACTATCTTGGCACTACTACTACAAGAATAGCTCACAGTGTTATCATTGGTATTGTTTGAGCGTGGGATTGATGTTTATATTATTCATCTTGGATGGTAACAACTGCTTTTTTTCATACAGAGCGAGAGGAATCAAGTGAGAATTTCTGTATCAAATAAATTGCTTTTAGAAAATGTAGCTGTTGCTGTCAAGTTCTACCCATGGTCCTCTAAGAAAAGCTTCTTTGCAGGAAGTACTGTCATGAGCTGCCCAAGGAACTTTCTTCTCTTTGTAAATGTGTGTAGTTAGGCAGCAGGACATCCTCATTGTGCCTTGAGCTTTTGTCTTTTAGAGGTCTTTTCGAAATTCTGGCCCTACGGCTTTGTGCATGAACGAATTTGAGGTCCAATCCACTGGCTGAATCACCTAAATTTCTCATACAAATTTTTGTGCACAGAGCTTCTTGATGGATGCTGGAGTAAAACTGATTGGGAGCAAGAAATCTATTCTTTCTTTAAAAAGGAACAAATCCTTCTACTCCCGCATCAGCTATACTTCTTGCAGTGTTCATCTTTGTTCTGTAGTATTTATGGAGCTTGTATTAGGTTTGGGCTTAACAACCCTATTTGGGATTATAACCCAGAGATGGGTGAGCAAATGGGGAACAGACCAGACCTGATGGGAAAGACTGAGACCTCCGCAGGAGTCACGAGCTTAAGTCAGTGATTAAACACATGTGAGCCCTAGCACCAGATGCTGAGGAAGAGCCTAAACAGGGGATCAGTCAGGGTGATGTAGCTGTAGAAAAAAAGGGCAAAGGACTCACAGGTGGTGGAAGGAGCAGGGATGGTCAATAACCTACCCAAGGCAGAAGAAGGTATGCAGAGTATGTGAAGAGGGCTGGAGGAAGTTCACATATGGGTGTGGGATGAAAGTTGTAGAAAGCAGAAGAGGAGGGAGAAGAAACAAGGGAGGGAGGGAGAAGAAAAGCTGAAATGTTGGGGGAACGCCAGTACAAGCAAAAGGCCATTTTTGTGAGCATTGATCTGCAGCTGAGTTCAAACAATAGGGAAGAGCAAGGCAATAAGGTCAAATGAGACAACAATAAAAAGGAAACTATCATCACCAAAAATAAGGAGGAGAGAAGATGCTCCTCAGAGGCTGACAGCATGTGGCACCCACAGTGGAAGGATCAGGGCAATTAAATGCCATTAGGACAATATGGACTGATACTGGTGGCATAGCTGAGAAGTATAGACTCTTTCAGCCTCCATCACCTTACAAACAGCTTACTAGACTAATCAGAAATCAGGAATTCTCTTCCACGTAAAAATCCATTTTTCTTCTTAGTTATTTTTGGCTGGTTTTCTTCCACATCTGGATGCAAAGCTGAATTTTCTATGTTTCCAAAGAATAAAAATTCAAAAATATAAGAGTTGGACTAAATATTTCTTTTTATAACACAGAAACCTTTCACTGGCAAAGTTGGATCAAAACAGAATCATCTTACATTCATATAATATTAAATCCAATACTAAATGATATATGTAAAAATTGTATATAAACATAAATGAACACTAACAACACAGTAATTGTCATATTTTAAAACAAAGACAGCTAGTTAAAATACTGTTTCAACTTTTTTCCCTTTTTACATTTTTTCTGCAAAAATCCTTTCACTATATTCAAACTACAGTTTTCTGATGAGAAGTTCTCCATGAGAACTTTTTAAGTTGTTTTGCTGGCCACTCTGGCAATAGGAGAGTAGATTTTCTCAGAAAGAAGCCCACAAAGCACTGATTTCCACACATAGGTCCTCTTAATCCATGCAATCTGCAAACACACTGTCTTGAGAACACAGTGTCTTGAGAACACTTGCTGACACTCTTCTACTAGTTTTTATGCTTTCTTAAAGGTTATATTTTAACCTTTAAGAACTGTCTCCATTTTTCTGCTATCACAAGTAGACTTGGCATTACAATGAGGGCATTCAAGAGTAAGGTTTTCTCTGCATTTAAATAAGCTCATGGAACTATTTTGTAGTGAAACTTTGATGCCTATTTCTCTCACGGGGTCTTGACTGTATTTGATGCCCAAGCTTCATTCATAATCCTTTCAAATTCTGGAATAAATCAGACCTAGTTTCAACTCAGTATAATAGCAACTTTACTAAAAATAAAAAACATGTTATTAAAAAACTAATTACTTCTCTTGCATTTTTTAAATTTTCATCTCCCCCCTTGCAGACATGCAGCGTGAATTAAAAGGTCATATGTGCTGCCACGGAACATCTACTCCCTAACAATGACTTCTTACGCTGCCTTTTTCTTTAGGCCAAATTCATCATGGGAGTACATGAATGTAGTTAAGATAATGAATTTCATTATTCCAGTTTATGTGGCAGGTGGACAAGGGATTCTGTAAGAGGTCTCCAAACAGAGGCCAAACTCTAGCAATTTGTAGTTGCTACACCAAAAAGCTGTGTGTGGCAAATTTCCATTCTAAGGCTTTGAGATGCCACATTTATGTTCATTTTATCTGCAAAGGTCATTTTCTGAACTTCTAGTTAGTGCTCTGAGACCTGACTTACACATGCCTTCCTCCTGAAGCAATCATAGATACCCCAGTACTAAATAGCTTCAGTGCATTTCCTTATTGTGAGTTAGCTGTCTGCTATTTCATATACTGGTTTCTTACAGAGTTGCAAGCTCATGCTTTCTGCCTTTGTCTGCAAAGGGCTCAGGGACCTAGACTCAGGATAACTAATTTTAGTGTGAATTTTTAGAGTGAAATTTTAGAGCAAGGTCAGCAGTTCCGTTTCTCAGACAGCACACAAGTGTTTGTCATAGAGTCCCAGGGACTAGTCAAAGACTCTGGGAACTGAAACCTCTCTTCTCATAGCATCACAAAAACTGGTCAAAACCAAATTTCCATTCTGCATGAAAT